>NC_069110.1:8566916-8784564 GCF_947172395.1 Bicyclus anynana
CCTCAGCATCTTGGCTATCTTCTATATGGCAGCTTATTACTAATGGGAACCAAATGTTCTTAGATTGAGGATTCTACACCTACTACGGATATGAAATGAAAGAATGCAGATGCTGAACTACTTTTGTCAATACCACTATACAGCTATGTTACAAAAATATATTGTGATAGCTACAACTGTAGTTGTGGATGTGAAATCTAAATACCCTACAATTTATCAATATTATTCAAACACTTTTACTTAATACACATTAAGCTAATAATGATGTGAATTCACAACTTATCCTTTCTTTGAAATTTAAATCTCAAATCTCAATCTTAATTGCTTTTCTTTTCATCCACATATTTCATTGTGAATATTGCCTGCCAAAGATTTTTAAACACTGATAATAATTGGTGCTCTAGCTCAGCTTCAATATCATATTATGTGACCTGGACAGATATAAGAACTACAAAGGACGTAATAGTAAAGCATTATCTCTAATGATATGACCCATGAAGGAAAACAGATGTGTGATAGACATTTTATACCTATATAAAGCTTAATGACTGTGTCAATAAATAACATGACCTGAATGATATTTGTATAATAATTTACAAACAATATTTTTTATGTAGCGAGAAGTTGATATTCTGTGAGACTCCATTCATATATAATATCACAAAAATACTTGAAAAATAAAAATTAAAATAACTTAAAAATAAGATACAAACAGATACCCCTATAAGTTATAGCAATTTCACCCAGGGCAGCCTTAGAAAGAGGAAAACATATGTAGGACACAGGCTGCAGGTCAGTGGTGTGTAATATTTATAAATATACATTCATATAACAACATACTAATACATATACTAATTAAATGTTAGGTAAAAATTAAATACAATCAATAAAATGAACTAATATATATTTTATTAATTATAAAAACTTAATTCTTCATAAAACATATTTAAAAAGTTGTGATGAAAATTAAGTTTTCACACAATTTTTAGAAAAACAGCTTTTATAATTGTTTATTTATTTTATAATTGTTTATGTATAATGTATATTAATACAATGTGTATGAAATAATGATTTTTAGGACTAATTAAACTTGTTATAGATTTAATATTTACCGTCCTGTACTGCTGCGGGCTACTGGCGCTGGCTTGCCCATTAGTTCTTTATCCTCATTGTCTTTCTTTTTCTTCCGTTTTGATGACTCATCTTCAGCTGGCTCCACTTCTTGGCTGCCTTCTATGGAGGACCTCTTGCTAATAATGCCAATAGGAACCAAATCTTCTTGGGTGGAGGATACCACGCCACTACTTGACTGAGCTCGTTCTGTTATGAATTATAATGAAGTTAAGGTTACCAAAACATTAATCATGTAAAATTATTCATCACTTGTATACCAATATACATTTTCAAGTGGTGATAATAATAAATCACATAGCAATAGTGATAGAGGGATAGAATAGTTATGCAGGTAGGTTAGCAGACATGACTAGTTTAAAAGAAAAAGAAGAATTACATATTTACCATCTCTGTTTTCAGCACTACGTTTCTCTTGTGGAGTGGCCTCCTTCCCTTCAAAATGATCGCCATGCGCTTGTTGCTTGCTCTCCATGTTGCTTAGTTTGTTGTCACTGTTGGAATTAGCATTGCCTTTCTTATTGCTGTCGACGCTTGCGTGACCAGTGTGGGAAGCGCTCAAGTTACCTGTATTGGAAACTATTGGTCATAATATTGTTACAAAGGAAAAATATATGTGCTATAATATATAGATTTATATAAATAACATGAGAGCTCTTGTAATCTTGTAGTAGCCAAAATTTGGATTACAACTAAATCATTTGTGTTATTTTAATACTATTTGTATTTCATAGATGTTGATCAAATATTTACAAGTACAAGAGGCAAATGGTTCTGCCTCTGGCGGATAGAAGTCTACCCAGAAAAAAGCGCAGCCGTGCTTTTCACTGGCATACCGGTCTCCCGGTCAAAGAAGTCTCCCTTTATGGAGGTCCCATCCCCTGGCTATGTACTGCCAAGTACCTAGGCGTAACCTTTGACAACCGCATGAGCTTCTCCATGCACCTCAATAAACCGGGGAAAAACGACTATGCAAACCCAAGATCCTTCAGACCAATCAGCCTAACATCCTTTCTACTGAAAACCCTAGAAAGGTTGGGAGATAGATACCTCGTGATGGGGTGCTAAGCACAACGCCTCTTCAAAATAATTCACATGTCTACAGCACAGGTAAATCGACAAAAACAGCACTTGCTAATAATGCCAATAAGCTATAGTGAGCAAAATCGAACACAATTTAGAAAATAAGGTAGCAACACTGGCAACCTTCATTGACATAGAGGGTGCCTTCGACAGGACTACTTTCAAAAGCAAAGACCAATCCCTGGAAAGGCACAAGGTGCCTCTGACTCTGAGGAGATAGATAAATGCACTCCTAAAACAAAGAATCATACAAATGGACATAAACGGCAAAACACATGGCCTAGTGGCCAAAGGCTGCCCCCAAGGCGGCGTTTTATGGAACATGGTGGTGGATGACCTGATAAGGAAATTGAACGCCAAAGGTTACACCACGATCGAATACGCTTACGACATAACAAACCTTATCAGCGGAAAACATGAAAACACATTGTGCAACATAATGCAAAATGCACTTAAACAGATAGAAAGATGGTGTAAAGACTACAAACTATCTGCAAACCCAAATAAAACGGAACTGATACTCTTCACAAACAAGAGAAAGCCTGACCTCAACAAACTACCAAAACTGTTCATCACAACCCTAACACTATCCACGGAGGTAAAATATTTAGGGGTTTATAGACCAAAAATTTAATTGGTAAAAACACATATAGATATAAAAATCCAACAATCAACCACAATCCTGACTCAATGCAACGAATGATAATGAAGACTTGGTGCCTCAAACCACACATAGTGAAATGGCTCTACAAAATTGTTGTAAGAAGTTCCATGACCTATGCCTACATAATCTGGTGGCCTAGGACACTACTAACAACAAGCCAGCAAGAACTACAAAAGTTCCAAAGGCAAGCATGTCTAGCAATAAGGCAGCATGGGCAGAACACCCACAACCGCTTTGGAGGTGATACTGGGAGTGCCATCCCTTCACCTCCAAATTAAAGAAGAAGCAACCTTGACAGCCCTCAGATTGAAATCCAGTGGGCAATGGAAAGATACAAACACAGGACATGCAAGTCTACTAATGAAAGAAAAAGCCAAACATCCAAACATAGAGTGAAATGTGGCAAAACAAGGAAACAATACTTGATGGACACGAAATCATCACAGATGATGTGGAATCAAAACCAAATGCGAACACAGTCAAAGTGTTCACAGATGGATCAAAAACAAATACAAGAACAGGTACAGGAGTCTATTGTCCAGAGCTCAACATAAACATCACACAGGCACTGGGTTAGAACAACTCCCATCTTCCAGGCTGAGTACGTTTGAATCACAACTGCGGCTTTAGCGATGACCGCCAGAAAGGTACCAATTTTAATATAAACATATTGCAGTGATAGTCAGGCAGTACTAAAGACACAACCTCCTCAAAGCTTATCTCAGACTGTCACACAGCTTTAACAAACTTAAAGAAAACAAACAACGTAACAGTAAAATGGGTGAAGGGTCATAACGGCAACACCGGAAATAACAGGGCAGACGAACTCGCACGCAAAGGTACAACACTGAAGGTTAATGGACCACTTCCAATGGTGCCAATACCCTACAGTGAGTACAAAACATGGCTCCGCAAAGAGACACTTACGACTGAGGACAGCGGCCGGTGTTGTGCGCAGAGCGCGGCAGTGTGAGGAGTTACACCCCTGATACAACTGACACCGGCTCGCGTCTGATCTCGTGCATGTTACATGCAAATTCATGAGCTAACACAAATGAATGCAAACACACAAAAGAGGCTTTACTAAGCCTCAACCCACATCTAACGAGAGAGAGAAAGACGAATATCTTAGCATTCCATGGATTCACCGTGCAGGTGCCGAGTCCATCGCGTGGTAGAGAGAAAAACACCAAGCAAAGTCCAGGACTTGTGACTACTGGATGTAGGGTTAAGGAATTCCTTGACGATCGATCAATACTCCTCTTCTCTGCTAGTGTTGTTCTCCCTACCAATCCAAATTTGGTAAGATCCTATTAGAGCAGCTTTGGATACTTGTTCTAATATAGAACTAGCTACACTTCTAGAGAGGCCAAGGTCTTTAAGCAAGTTATAGAGAGATTTTGCTGGTAATCCTCTCGCACCTACTTTTACGGCGTACAGACTAACTACATAGCCATTATTAGTCAGTTCATAATAGGTTAGGTCATAATATTTATTCACTTTTAAACTGTGGTCCTTTGGAATGTTAGTCTCCCACGGCACAGTAAGCTCTACAAGTACTATTCACTTTGTTTGTTTGGACAAAAGGAAAATGTCTGGTCTAGATCTCGAAATAGCGAGGGATTTTATAATGTTTCTCATACGTATCCATCAATAAAGTCCAATCAGGTGCAGAACCTAGGATTGAGTAAGGCTTACTAGATGATTTTGTTATTGAACCTGCTTTGACGAAGTTAATTTGTCTTTTATTTGTAGTCAATCCTTTTTGAGCTCTAGCTACTGAAAGGCTTATTTATAGCTTCACGTATAATTTGGAGTACTCTATCATGACGACGTGAATAAAGACCCCTATCCAGGAGCACCTTGCATCCAACCAACAAGTACCTTGCTGTTCCTATTGCTTCACCACACATATAGCAAGATTTTACAGTGGCTTTCCTCCATCGTACTAAGTTGCTCTGATCTGGGAGTCATTTGAAAGGCATTAAGATAGAATTTTAATAAGGCAGGAGACCAGTCATATAGCAAGGCGCGCCACTTTAGTGCAACCGGGATGCAGAACTCACCTAAAGATAACCACTCATTTTGTATTTCTAAATTCATTGCGTGCACTTTGTAGATGTCGTTTTCATCTTCTTGTAAGAAGGATTTTACTATGTCTTGGTCTCCTTTATTCTTAATTGCACCCAGCCCAGCTTTATTAGTCTGTGCACCTGCCATAAATTGTTTATGGAATTGAAGCCTTGAATTCAATTCAGTGGCACACTCATCTTTTGGGAGTGACACTACTAATTCGTCCTGAGACTTTGCCAGGACATGCGTTTTGGTAACTCTAAGATGTTTGTAGAGTTCCGATGGCTTCTTCATTTTCAACCCAAAACTGTTGTGAGCCTTGAATAGAGTTGAGGGGTCAGCCGGGTGTGCCAGTCCAAACCAAAACTTCAATGTCCTTATGACGTTTGCATCCAATTTTGCTAGAAGAGTTTTACCAATATCATACACAACAAAAGGCCAAGTCAGACGTGACGTAAGATAGTTATCGTAAATCCAAGCTTTTTTGATATTGCTTATTGGCTGTTGGTCTACTTTATTAAGATCATTAATGAAATTATCGACAACTACCTCTAGAGATGGTGTACGTCCTTTGTAATCTATCTTTCTACCAAGAAATTTAAAAGGCACTGCTTCAGCAATTGTGTTTACTTTTTGGCCACTAATAGAGAGTCCCGGATCGTAGGAAGTAAATTTGGTATTTTGTCTCCCCAGACATAGGCAGTAGCATTTACTTGGCATTGTCCTCAGTCCCTCAGTCCACAAACAGAACTCATCCACTTCATTTAGTAATTCCTGACAATGTTTCGGGTTACGCGTCAGTATAGCAAGATCGTCTGCAAAGGCTAAGATGGACTCAGTGTACTTATTGTTAATTTTAAACCGATAGCCCCATTTTTATTTAAAACTACTTAAACTTAAACGTAGCAAACGTAACAAAGAGTAACAGAACTAATGACAGGTCACTGTTCACTAAATAAACACTTTTCGGTTCTAGGTATAACAGACAGTCCTCTGTGCAGAGCATGCACAGAGGAAGAGGAAGCCCGATACATATTATGCTCAGATGCAGAGGTGTATCCAAACAACGTGCAGCACACATTGGATCCCCAGCAACACTCCAAGAGGCATTCGGCAACCTGGGCGGCCTGCTAGGCTTCTGGAGCGAGCTCGGTTGACTGGAATTACTTCAGCAGGGACCAGCACCAAAAAGACCTATGCACGATGGCCAACCCTAATGGCCAAGTGCGGAAAAGGCCCAGGAAAAGGGAGAAGAAGAAGAAAGCGAGGAAAAAGACTGCATACATAATGCACTGCCTTTACACCACGATTAACAAAAAAAGCAAATTGTCCCACCACAATCTGTCCGAACTTAACTTATGGTGGTGTAGTGTTAGCCCACCGTCCCAAAACAACCCTTAAGCCGCTCTAAACATTCCAAAAACGGTTTCTGAGACAAATCACAAGCGCACCGTGGTGTGTACGCAATAACAACCTCCATAGGGACTTAGATTTACCTTCAATAGCTAGTTACATGAAACAGCTCTCTCGAAACTATTTCGACAGAGCTGCCATCCATCCCAACCAACTAGTGGTTGGGGCCTGCAACTACACTCCCAACCTTAACGCTAACTTCAAGCAGAGGTGTCCCAAAAACGTCCTTTACGATCCAGAGGATGACATGACGACCAACAATGCTTCCCGGGCAACACAATCACAAGCTACACAGCGTCTTAGCCGGCAAAGACGACATCCCCTATATCTAACGCCACCCGGACGTGAGTTTTCTACGATTTTGGGGGCATCCAGACTGATTCACTCAGGTCACGGTTAGGCCCTTCTGAATGGCCCTCTAAGCCGAGGTCTGAGTCTCATAGGAGACGCCCTTCGGGTCTCATCAGATGATGCTTCTGTGGTCACACGCCATGGAGCCATTGGCACTTACTCAACACAAAAAAAAAAGTATAAGAGTTATGTAATATATTGCTCTTTTATAGAGTTGTCTTTACAAAAATATTGCTATAAACTGTTGTACTTCTTGTTCCATAAGCAAATATAACATTGTAAATTAGTATAATGTGTCTTTTTCTAAGCAATTCTTTTATAAGTAACACCTTTAAATGCAAGACAATCTAAGTTGTAGAAAAATATGCACCAAGTGCCATATTATACCGCAAATGACTTAAATAGTATACTAAGTTAGAATACATTTTACTACCTCACGTAAATCCCTATACATTATTCATGTAATGTAAATCATCCACCAAGTACCATGTGCACTATATAAATTGAAATTCTTATACTGACTGATGCATATAATTACAATCAATAAAAGCTAGGTTCTCTTCACATTAAAACAATCCATATGTTCTAAGGCAGCATTCAATTGAAAGAGTTGTGAATTTCGATGAAATAGGGTATTTCACACTCGCATTATGTTGAAAATTATTTTCTAAAGCGCAATTAGTAAGTAGGTCGTAGGTATTTGAATTTTGATTCCATCGCAAATGGAACGTATTAATTTTGGTATTACCACAACATGTTGGCTGTCCGCTGTTAACTGTTAACGTATGAAACGACTTCCTACGAGTTCCACGATGACTATAAACATTTACTCTCAAAACTAATTACATTGTCCGTTGAGTTATTATTATAATGGTGCTTCACAAAAGGGTCACACAGCATCAAATCGTTTATCGTTTTACATTACGACGTGCAAACAGATATTTCATTAACACGATAAAAAAGACGGACAAACAGAACTCCCCTTTATTATTGCTGACGGGTTTTCTATGCATTTCACGACACACCTCACTTTGGATGATATTAAAGTGCCAGTACACAATCTAACACCATTTATTAAAATTATTACTCCAAAAATTCTTCGACGTTGACATTAGGATACGAAATGGCCATCATTGATCACATTGATCTTAAAATGCCGGGCGCCGGCCATCGATAGCCACAGATATTTAATATTTATCCTAACAAGATTGATTTGATTTGAACTGTCATATCGTAATAAGAACCCCCACTCACTGGCAACTTTTAGTTGGCCGACTAAGTCGCCGAGTATAGTAACAGATTTAAAGCGATTTATGACAGCCCGCAACTAATAAATTGGACACCGATCGTATCAGAGTAGGGATTCACTTTTGATTAGGGTAGTGGCACCAAAAGATGAACGTTTATGCGTTTTGGTCAACTTTAAATTAAATGCATGTAAAACTAATATTTCATGTCAACGACGTTTATTGAGTTAGCTACATAATTCCATATATAATCAAGATTTGACCAAATGAAATGGAAAAGTCCTTGTTCCCGATAAGTTATAAAAAAAAGTAATTTGATTGCCTTTGGGGATTTACCACAGTAATTGAACACTGAGCCCTAATTATGAACGTTTTGTACTCTATAGTTGAACTTATAATTTTATCATTTATATACTAGTCTTTAAACTATGTCCTATGATTATTAACCGAAAAAACTAAAGATAAAAAGTAGAAATTTTAGTTTTTATCCGCTTCCAAGTTAAAAAATAATGTGCATAAGTTTATAATTGTACTGATGTACTCGCAACAAATGTTAACTGAGTCAGGTCTATTTTTTGGCACAACATATTTTCTATATATATATATATATATATATATATATATATATATATATATATATTATGTATTAGTTTTAAGTTACTGATCTCCCAATTAATTAGTACTTCTTTTTTTAATTTTTAAAAATATAAGTATAAAAAACAAAACATTATTAAAAATTTATAAGAAAAAAAATTCACTCTCCCGCTGCGGGATATTTGAGTGCCCAAGCAACCGGTGGTCAGGGCTCCAGAGTGAGAAACCTCCTCATAATACAACCCGTCTCAAGAATAACTACCTTTTGTATCCGACTCTTGATCCAACAGTTAAGCGAAAGCTTCTTAAGGTGTTGGTCGAAGCTTTTCGCTATAAGACCATTGACTGAAACAACTATCGGAACAATAATAGTTGACTCAACATTCCACATGGTGGTAATCTCGTGAGAAGGATCCAAGTATTTTGATATTTTAAGTTATTATTACGATATAAATGTATTAGTTTTAGGTTATTATTACGATATAAATGTATTAGTTTTAAGTTATTATTTAGTTATGTGTTGTGCTAACAAATAAATGATTTCTATTCTATTATATTCTTCTATTCTAATTACACGTATAGTGAAAACATTGCTATGTCTGGGTAAAAATATTGAGTAAGTGTAAGTAGCGTATTATTTTATATTCGGGATTTTAGCACAACCGTTTTTATCTATTAAGGTCCGTTCAACTTTTGGTGCCACTACCCATACAAATTATAAAGTTGCGCAACTAATTTGTAAGCGTTGGCAACTTAGTTGTTCGATAGTCAGCCAACTAAAAATTGCCAGTGAGTGGCCACCCTTAAGGTATGACAGTTTGATGACAGTTGTGAGTACATACAGATTCATGTTTCAAATTACCAATAAAAAATAATTCATCTTATTTCTTTAGTTTTATTGAACAGTTTTTAAAGTATTTGAAAATATAAGATGAATAATAATGAAAATTACTGATGTGACGTGTCGTGCCTACTGACTCGAAAACGTATTACTTTTGGAATTTCATATTTGGAGCGGCAACGACACCTTCGTGTTCCGTACGCTCTATCTGAATATTATTGATTAATCTGTGAAAATACATTGAATGATATTACACTACAACAAAATCTGATTTTTGCACATGTACGTTTTTTCCGAACGGAATAATTTCCGCCCGTACATGACCTTGACCTTGTTTTTCGAATGAAGAAAAACATAAGAGTTTGCAGTAGTCCCACGGAATTACAAACCGAAATTACGCAATATGAATAGTAATAACGAAAACGAGTGTACAATGTACATTAGCATTATGTGGCCGGCCTTAGCAGAATCGGTAAATTGAAGATGGTCACACTGCTCGTTTGTAATTTGTTTGTCTATGACATAGATAATACAATAATTATGTCCTGTGTATCTAAGATTATGTCACTTTATGGTCTATGACTCTATGACAGTCTATGATTTGTAATAATTTGTTCACAGATTACTTTAGAGTTTAGACAGACAATACAATTTGTTGCAACTTGCAATAGAACCGTTTGTGATATTTTGTTCGTTCAGTATTATTTTATTAATTAATGTAATCTAAAAAAACAAAAGGTGAAAATGTGGCGACCAACTTTTACTATCCTGCGCAAGGTTGTGTTTCCCTCAATTAAGGAAAATACAAGTTTGACAAAATTGTTTTACTCGACAAAAGCCGCTTGCCCAGGTCGACTGCAAAGTTAACCTTAATCAGTGCTAGTGTTGGTGTTTTGATTGGAGCTGGCTATGGAGGATATACACATTATAAAATAAATATGAAAAAGGCATCTCCCTCTGTTGAGAACGAGGAATATGCGTTTTAAAAGATGCCCCAAAATATGAAGCTCACTATAAGGTACATTTTACGTAATATTATCTATTTTCCTTTTATTCCTTTAACGTACTTGAAAGCAATCAAATGTTAACAATTTTTTTATAACAGACAAATTCCTAGTGTTAAGAAAATCGTAAAAACCAGTTCAACCCCTATTTTCAAAATGGCGGCCGTGGGACAAGGGTGGCGACCCCACAAACTTGGTTTTAGCTTTCCACTGACCCCCCTACACATCAAAAAAATAAAATTGCGTCCTCTAAAAAACAACCCCATATGTAACTTTTCAATGGACTAACCCAAAAAGTTCTTAAAAATATTGACCGTGTACACGACGCCGCACTCGCGCTGCAAATACCTGTACACAGGCTAAAAATGCATCAGCGCCGCACCGTACTCGCACCGACGCCGCAATTTTTTAATGTGCAAATTCTAAGCACTGTTCACACTTCATCACTGTCGAGCACGGAACTATACATATGCACATAAATATATATATATATATATATATAATATATATATATATATATACACAGAATTATTCAATTAACGTTTATTTTTTAACTGTTTTTTTTTATGAATAAGGAACTTAAGATAACTTATCCTAATAACTATACAAATCATGCCCACATGAAATGGTGGATACTGGCTGCATTTCCGCAATGGACAGTCAGGCTAATCCTTTGCGCTAAAAATGAGCCAGCCCACCGTCTATCACCAGTCGAGGCAACTAGCCAAGCCTTAAGAGTTAAGGGGATGTAGAATAGGGATAGGGAAGAAGTGCACATAAGTCATAGTGAAGCTTGACTGGGGCTGCTAGTTTATATAAAATTTGGAATTGGAATTTGCAATGGAATGAATGATAAATAATTGGATCATTTTATAGAATCAGTTTTCAGTTTCTGACATAAAAGCTGTTATTCTAATTAAATTCAAGACCTTTTCGAGACAAGAGCAGGGTTTGCAAAATTTTAAATTCATTGTTAAGAAAGAAGAAAAGTAAAAATTCATCTTATTTTTAGGTGATTAAAGAATCAGACACAAGCAACTTACAGCTAGTACTGTTCCAATATCAAACTTGCCCGTTTTGCTGCAAGGTTCGTGCATATCTTGATGCTCGTGGTATAAGCTATGAAATTGTTGAAGTTGATGCAGTCCTACGCCAAGCAGTGAAATGGTCGGCTTACAAGAAAGTACCTATATTGTTAGCCAAAGTAGATGGTGGATATCAGGTATACAGTCACTATTGTAATTAATTTAATTCACAGTCACATAAAAAAACAAATTCGAGTTAATCTTTTACAACAAGAAAGAATCCCTTGGTTCCTATCTTAATGAAAATCAAATCTATATATACAGTGAAGATATTTATTTAGCTATAAAATACTACTAAAATTAATTTAATTTCCTTTTTATGAGCTACAAAAACCGTATTACCAAAGTTTCATCAAGATCAATGTAATACATATTGTATAGATTACTTCACCTCAATAATAGGAGTTAACAATCACAAAACTTTTAGTTAATTCATTTATATTAAGTAAAAATTTTTTAATGTGTTCATATTTTGCGTCATATCATATTAGACCTGTATTTTATAGCAACTACTTGACAGCACAGCCATTATATCAGTGCTGGAAACATATATGATGGATAAGTCATATCAATTACGAGATTTAATAAAGTTTTATCCGATGACTCGTTTTGTGGATGACACTGGAAAAATTACAAGTGACGTGACAAATAAATATTTTATCATGCACAACAGTGCTGTACCTGATGAAAAACAACGCATCATTGAAGCGTAAGTGTTTTGGACCTAATTTTATGTCATATTTAGCTGCGCCCCGCGGTGTAAACCGCGAAATGTAAGTTTGTACCTACACGTAATATAACTTTTCCGGGATAAATATAGCCTATGTTTGACACATCCAGGCTATAATTTATCTCAATTCCAAATTTCAGCTAATTCAGTTCAGTAGTTGCGACGTGAAAGCGTAACAAACATACATAATATCATAACCATCATAACCATAATAAATTACATATTATTTATTAAAATAAAATCTCTACAATTAGTCCATCTTTAAGCCATAGCAGTAGAGAATTACGTCAAAGAATATGTAATAGAATTATGCATACTAACAGAAATTAGTAGAAGTTTCATACAATTTAATCTGGCCTTATTGCACAATCTGTTGTTAGCAGATACCCACTAAATATGAACTACCTGTGTGCCAAATTTCATCTTTGTATGTCAAGCGGTTTTTGAAATTTCAGTAAATGACTTTTAACATTTATATATTAAGATTTTATAGTCAATATTGTGTTGTTTTCAGTGAAGAACGTCAATGGCGTCAATGGGCAGATCGTGTTCTCGTGCACACACTATCGCCAAATGTCTACAGAACACCAACTGAATCATTGGAAACTTTCAAGTGGTTTGAGGAAGCTGGAGGGTGGAAACGATCGTTCCCTGCTTGGGAATGTGCTGTGATGGTGTATGTGGGCGCTGCAGCCATGTGGGTTATAGGAAAGAGGTTAAAGAAAAGGTAAGCCTTATTCTCTAACTTTACTTACACATATTATAAAGATGAAAAATTGTTTATTTGAATCAAATAAGCTCTGAAACTATTTGAACCATTTGGAAACTCTTTCACCTTTAGAATCCTATATATTATCCCTGATGAGATGAATATCTTAGCTGTCTACGGATTCACCGTGCGGGTGCCAACGCTTGGCAGAGAGAAAATCTCTGAGGTTAACACTCCACTTCCGCTCGTGTTGTTCTCCCTGCAATCCCTCTCTGGAGTAAATATGTCCCCACATGGCACAGTAAGCTCTACAAGTAGTACAAGTGCATGGTTTGTTTGGCAAAAAGGAAAATTTCTGGTATTGATCTCAAAATTGCGACATCCACTGGGATTTTATAATATTTATCATATATATATAAAGTGCAGAATTTGTGAGTGAGCACCTTACTTGCTGTTCCTATTGCTTTTTTATTGGTTTGCCCCCATCATACTAATTTATTCTGATTTGGGAGTCATTTGCAAAGCATTTAGATAGAATATACTATATTTTATCCCGGTACACCCACAGGAACAGGAACTATGCTGGTGAAACCAATGGGCATCTGCTAGTTTTCAATATGGTTATAATCTGGTTATAAACAATCCTGATTGTATTGGACGGTAGGGAATCTTTATAAATGTTTGTATTGGCTAGTACACAAGTCTTACTGCACATACTTGATGTCAACCTTACCTTATCAGCCGTTAGATGTCCACTGCTGGACATAGTCCTCATGCATTGACCTCCAAGCACATCGGTCTTGAACCGCCAGCATCCAGCAGCTTGATATTGAAAAATACTTATTTGTTATTAGAAGTTACTGAATTTGATTTAAAAAATCTGTCCTGCTGTAACAAGGTGAAACCTCTCTTATCTTTTTAAGATATTCAATCAAAACATTAATTTCAGACACAACATAAAAGATGATGTCAGACAGTCATTATATGATGCAGCTAATGACTGGGTGAATGTTATAAATAAGAAAGGAACACAATTTCTCGGTGGCAAGAAACCAAATCTAGCCGACATTTCTGTGTATGGCATATTGAGCAGTATTGAAGGTTGCCAAGCGTTCCAAGACCTGAGAGACAATACAGACATCGGCAAATGGTTTGACGACATGAAGGCAAGTATGAATGAAAGTCGTGGTAAATTAGTGGCACTGTAAAAGATTCAACCTTTAGGAATATACAGGGTACTGGAGAGTATTTCCCATAACTTCAAGGTGTTGACGAGTCCACTTATAGGAGACAAACTGCATAAGTAATATTTTTTTAACTAAAAAATAAAAATTTAAAAAACAAAAGAAATATTATTTACCCCGAAAATATTAATTTTAGTACATAAGTTCCTTGAACATATTTAGTTAATTTTCGGTAAAGAATATAACCCCAGAGTTATGGGAAATACTCCCAAGCACCCATATATTTTTCTAATGTGGTTGTAATTTAGACTATGCATAATAATGTATCCCATTTTGTCTTGCATGTAATATTTTAATTTAAATGTAATATTTATTTTAACATGTAGAGAAGCGTACATGGATACCTGTAGTTCTGGATTTTATTTGCAATCATGAAATGAGTTGTTTTATCTACAAACCGTCAATGTGATAAATGCTTGAAGCAAGCAATAATTATCCAGTTGAATTAAATTACTTTATTTTTTTCTTTTTTAATGTCTGCTGACAAAAAAGAAACAGGTATTAAATAATTATGCTTAATATTTTATGCGGTTGTATGTGAAATTTAAATTATTTGTTTGATGTTTAATTAACAGTAAATATCAAAAGTACCTGACATTAAATGCAAAGATGAAATGCAAAGATGAAATGCAAATGCTCAATAGAAATTACATTAAAACATTTTATCCCCTTAACATATTTATCATATTTATTCAAACATGTAGTAGGTAAGTAACCTGTAGTCACTATAAACTATACTATAAAAAAAGTGATGTGTGACATACTTGAATAAACGGATTTTTTCATAATGTTAAAAGTATTTATGCAAACTTTGTGTCTATTTATTAAACTTTAATATCTATTTTTATAAGATAATAATAAGGTATCTGATTACATACATATAATTATGTCTTTTTGCATACAATAATACATATGGGTACAATTTAATATATTACGAGTATCACAATCCAAAGACAAAAATAAATATACTGTATATTAGAAATTACTGCGATGTTTAAATGTGTGAAAATATTAATTTGTTGATGTAATGAAATTACTCAATCAACATATAATTTTCATTGACATTGATTAACATATTTTAATTACTCATGTAAGGTCAAAATAAGTGATGAAATTCCTATTTCCTTGATTGGTGATATTAGCTTACTAATCAATGTATGATTTTAAAAGAAGTTGAAAAACAAAACATTTTAAAGCTTACAAAGCATTCACTTATTTTGAAATATACCTAATATATTCAATTAGCTGTAGCAACATTAATATACATTTATAATAAAAATTGAATCCAATTTACCATTGGTTTCATTTCAATTCATTTTCGTTATATTTATAACCCAGAAAAAAGACAGATTTTATAATTTCCATGTAATATTTTATAATCACCTTAGCGTATTAGAAAAGCTTAAGTGAGGAACCTTCCAGTATGTATGAGCAATTAATATTAAATAACCATATATATGGTTTCCTTGATTTTGTATAATAAATGTGACTGGCTGCAATTTCACTAGAGAACCTATTAGCAATGTGTCTCTGTGAATATTATATATTTTCTTATCACAAATAAATAACAGGAAATATATATTTTATTATTTTAGACCAATAGCCTGAAATAAATATAAGTATTATTATTATTAACACCACGCCTTTTGAAAATGAAAAGCAATGTTACAACTTTATGAAATACCAGTTTATTGAATGAACAGTCTAACAAGCGATTTGCGTATAGGCAAGTGAGAATCCTCGGTTGGCGACGTCAGGAGGTGTAAGAGCCGTTGCTCCCTCATTGCCGTCGGTCACGACGTACAGCACGAATGGCTTGGCTCCGGCTACAAACATATCAAAGTCAAAAGTCAAAGTCATAATTCATTTATTTCAATTAGGTTAGTTTACTTTTGAAATGACAGGTAATGTAGTAAAATACATTAATTTATTGTGAAACACGGCTAAAATCGAGTGGTACAACTTCGGAGTATGTCCAACTAGTACCCATACGGAGCCCTTATTGATCCGTTTCGATAAGGCTTCGGTATTGGATAAGGGAAAAGTTTCTAATAGGTACCTTGTAAGATACGTGCAGCAATAGAAATTAGTCGTCACCCGAATTTTAATCGGGATCATGGGTGGGTGCTGCTTTTATTCGATCGATTCGATTCGGTCGCTTTTTCATTTGATGTCACAAATAACCAACTTAGGAGTAAGGTAGTGTTAGTTCATTTCGATCAAGATGACGTTCCGGAACCGCCGGAAAGTGTAACGGAATCTTCACTTCCCACCCCTGAATCCCTTTCTCAACGCGCGCTGCGAGCGGCAGCTTGCGCCGCTTCCTTTTCAGTTTGGATCGTGCCGTGTTGCAAGAACCAACTCATGACTAAGGGCTGACCGTATGGGATGTTGTGTCACGTGAGTTTTAGCTGTTTCATAATAAATTAAAATATGTTACTTTGTATTGGGACGAAGCCCAACTCGCAGAATCGGTCAGTATTGACAAGAGTCAGTGTTCCAGGCAATATTGGAATGAAACTCTCGGTTGAAACTATTATAAAAATCAAATCGAGTTTTAAAAATACCGAGTTATACATCGTTTTATACTTAACTTTTTAATTTATGTAACTTTATTAATGGCTTTATGTAGAGGTGTATGCATAGAGCGGACTAGAAGTTAGCGCGATTAATATTTCTTACATTGTACTGGAACGAAGCCCAGCCCGCAGAATCGGTCAGTATTGACAGGAGTGAGTGTTCCAGGCAGGACTGGGTTGGGTATTACTACAAAGTCTGTGGTGCAGGCGGCTCCGTTGACCGCACCCACGGCGGTGCCCAGAACCGTGTTATCAGCCCCATCTACGTCTCCAGTAAGAGTGAAGGAAAAGGGGTCATTGCCAGTCTGTAAGAAAGATTAGTAGGCAGTTAGACACATAGTAATTTTTACTATAGTGAACGTTTAGGATTCTACCATACAAGGTCAAAAAGAATATGTCGAACACTACCGTAGATCACTTCAAACCAACAGGCGTATAAAATTTTCTATGTACCTAGGTAGGTAAAGAATAGTAGAAAATATTACTTAACCACCTTTATAACATTTTCGTATTTGTAACCAAGTTTTTAATGATTTCACCTCATCATCATTAAGAACTGATGGACGTACTCTGCTGGACATAGGCCTTTTTCGTAGCCTTCCAAACAAAACAGTCGAGTCGCCAACATCCAGCGGCTCCCTGCAACCTGCTGGATTTCCTCGGACCACTTAGTGGGCCGTCGACCAATACTGCGCTTTCCTGTGCGGGGTCGCCATTCCAGAACTTTGAGATCCCAAAGTCCATCGGCTCTTCGAACTTTGTGCCCTGCTCATTGCCACTTCAGCTTCACGACTCACTGACTTTGGTTCCTCTGTGAATCTCCTCATTTCTGATTTGATCTCGCAGATAAACTCCAAGCATAACATATACAGCAGCTTTCTTGTGAGGGTCACAGTTAGGTAACAAGTTGACCTATTTTTATGAAATATTTATGTGTGTATTAGGTATCTATATAGAATTTGTATATGAAAGAAATTTATATGACAGGGCAATATTTGCCGAGGCATCTATTAAAATACTTATTTACTTGTGAGTATTGTATTTGGCAGAATCCAGCTTCCATTCGAATGCATATACCATAGTTCAAGTTAGCAAGTTGACGAGTCCCTGTTACAAGCGAGGCACTGAGAGCGGTGTTTGCTGCACTCCCGTAGTTAAAACCTATGATATTTCCTGTAGTCCCAGTATAATATTGCAAGCAACCGTTTGGAGCTGAAAGAAAAAGTAGATAACTAAGTCTTTTACGAAATTTATCATCATTACCAGCCTAGTTTAACGGCTCACTACAGGGTCATGTCTCCTTACAGGATATGGAGCTTACGACGCTGCTCCAATGTTCGTTGACGGGCTTAGGGTGACAATGTTATCCATCGTTACCAACCCGTATTCGGCTCACTGCTGAGCTCGCCATTGCTGTCCACCACACTGACCCAATGCGGGTTGGCAGACTTCACACACGCAGAGAATTAAGAAAATTCCTTGGTATATAGGTTTCCTCTTATAGTGCCGTGATAGCCCAGTGGATATGACCTCTGCCTCCGATTCCGGAGGGTGTGGGATCGAAACCTGTCCGGGGCATGCACCATCAACTTTTCAGTTGTGTGCATTTTAAGAAATTAAATATCACGTGTCTTAAACGGTGAAGGGAAACATCGTGAGGAAACCTGCATACCAGAGAATTTCTTAATTCTCTGCGTGTGTGAAGTCGGCCAATCCGCATTAGGCCAGCGTGGTGGACTATTGGCCTAACCCCTCTCATTCTGAGAGGAGACTCGAGCTCAGCAGTGAGCCGTATATGGGTTGATTATATATTATGATAGGTTTCCTCACGATGTTTGATCCTTCACCGTTTGAGACACGTGATACTTAATTTCTTAAAATGCACACGACTGAAAAGTTGGAAGTGCATGCAACACAAACTCCTACGCTTAGGTATATATTATAGTTATTTATTTACTTAACATTAAAAAATTAATAGCACGTACCTATTCCTGGACAATCGCAGCCCAGTTGGGTGAGCCTAATGTTCCACCTCCTCGTAAATGTAGTAGCGAGAGTTGCGGTGACCGCAATAGTTATGGCTGCGTTTCCGTTAAAGTCCACGAATAGAGTTTGCCCTGTGTTGTCCCCACAGAGTACAGGCACAATGGTGTTGCCTCCGGTTATTATAAGTGAATCTGTGTTGCAAACGCCGTCCCCGTTAGGCTGAGCTAATACCATGTCTAATAAATCAATGCGAAGCTGAAAATGTTTTATATAAATATATAAAAAATATAGGGCCAGAAGGTATTGTAATTAACCTAATAACAATCAAAACGAAACATTTTTGCGTTAGTACCTACATCGATTAACCATATTAGACTCACTATTGAGCAAAAGTCTCCTCTCAGAATGAGAGGTGTTAGGGCAATAGTCAAATAGTCAACCGCACGGACCCAATGCGGATTAGCAGACTTTACCCACGTAGAAAATTAAAGACATGACGATGCTTTTCACCGTGGTATTTAATTTCTTAAAATTTGCATACCTACCTAAATAATACATCATATTCTACAACGCACCTACCCTCAATTTCTCTAGGATCCCATCATCAGATTCTGACAAAATCACCATGGAACCACCTGGATACTCTTTTAAACAAAAAATATATATCCAAATCGGTTCAGGCGTCTTCGAGTTATCGGTGACGGTAAACAAAGATAAAAAAACCGGTCAAGTGCGAGTCGGTCCAACGCCTGGGCGACTAATCTGTAACGATGTTTTGTACAACTCGCTAATTCTCTTAGTTCACGGGAAGTACTGTAGGTTTCGATAACCGTTTCTTTTGATTTCGTTGGCATAGAAGTTTAACTTTATTACAGAAAGGAATTATAGAATTATGAATTTCAATTTAACACCTCAACACGAGAAAAAAAGTATGGTTTAAAATTATTTAAAAAAAAAAGTTATATGGCGTAACTATAAAATTATTCTTTTTGCAATTTTTAAGATTCTGAGTTTACGGGTACTACCCTGTAGGCTTTAATCATTTTGCGAATGTCAAAAATCTTTAGATTGTGTTGGCTTAGAAGTTTGATTTTTGAAAGTTCTAAGTTCTAAGACAACCTGAGAATTTGATATTAATTTCAGCTTGATACCTCCATGCGTTCTTGAGAAAATGGATCTTGATAGACAGACGGACGGACCACGAAGTATGGTGGTATCTATAAGGATTCCGTTTTTTCCTTTTGAGTTTCGGAACCCTAAAACAGTACCTCCTGCCTTTTTTTAAGTCTGTTAAAAATACGAAGTTCTACTTGATTACCTGGCAGATATTGTTGTTGCATCTATTGACAATTATGCCACAAGACTGACCACCTCCATAAGCTGCTGGGTATCCCGGACTTGTAAAGTAAGTGTTATTTACGTTCGTCGAAGTGCCGCACCCACGTGATACTAAACAGAAAGTTTAAAATTAGACGATTAAATTATATTTTTTTTGTTTTGTTGGAAGGAACATTAATAACAAGCAATTTGTTATTAATGTTCCTTCAAACTAAAATAGCTATGTACGAGATATTTAGGCTTAACATTGAATAATGGCGTCTACATTTTGTTGCATGTAGGATGGTGCGGGTGACAGTTGGTTTCACTATTGAAAGTTTGCCGCGATTCGCGGGTACCTACGTATTATAAACGTCATACAGGCGACTGTCACCGTACCCATACTAACTGAACAACATTTTAACTTGGAGAATACTACACCGTATTGTGCATGTTGAGATGATCTATCTAGAGATCCAACTTGGTCGATAACAATGGGCTGCATATTATGATGATTCAAAATCATTCGGCGGGCGATGGAACGTGTTATTGCGTGATCGAATCAATAATGAAGAGATCCGCAGAATCGCCAAAGTCTTAACTAGTCAAATACCACCCTTCACCACACAAGAGGCATAATGATGAGGACGATGATGACACCGTAACTTTTAAGGTATAATATTAAGGTAAGCTTACACTAGTGTTATTCAGTAAGGATTTTGAAATGGAGGAACTTGGAGGAATGCCATGGTGTGTTTGGCGACATTTGGGCAGGAATTTACGGCATAGGATCTTATATTATACCTACTAGCGGACGCCCGCAACTCCGGTCACGTGAAATTCAGTTCATCACAAATCCCACGGGAACTGATATTTTCCGGGATGAAAAGTAAAATCTATACATAAATAAGTCAGAGTAAAATCGATTTCCAGTTCCAAATTTCAGCCAAATCTGTTTGCAAGCCGCAGCTTAAAGGAGGAAAAGACATCTTGTTTTTGTAAATCCCTACCTACGGTCTAAGATTAGGCATCTATACTAATGTTTTATATGCGAAAGTAAGTCAGTCTCTTACCTTTTCACGGCTAAACCACAGAACCCGATTTGGATAAAATTTGGTATACAGATAAACTGGCTTGGAGCTGAACATAGGCTATATTTTATACCGCAAAAATAGGCGGTTCCAGCAGGATTTATAAGAAAATGAATATCACTCGAACGGAGTCGCAGGCGTCTGCTAGTTACAAATATAAATCCTCACCTGTTAGTGAACATGTCAATGTGAATATTTTCTGTCATTTATTTCTTATCCCAAATAATTAACAGATGAGGGTATATATTTTTTATGCCGGATCTCGCACTATTATGATGCTATGTCCATCAGCTGATATCATTATAATGATAATAATTTTAAAACCTACCAATACAACATCGTCCTCTCCTAGAAGCACACATGCCAGTGATGGTACCATTCAAATTGTGACACTCGCGTCGAGCTAGGCATGTGCCGTTCATAGTGTTGGTACTGGCGCAGTCCACATTCGCGAATCGTACTATACTGATAAACGGGAATACTGGAACAAATGGACACGTATACAGCCCCTGTAGCCAAGTCGTACGTTGATTCTCTTTCTACGATCGCAAACGCTTCGAAAACTAGAGAAATGTATAGGAATGACAGATCTTGATCACGTGACGTAGTTTTCGAAGCGTTTGCGATCGTAGAAAAAGAATCGATGTGTCACTTGGCTAGGGAGGCAGGACAGAAATATTTCGCTTTGCAGGGCAGCAGCATAATCTAATATTAAATTAATGTATTTTTAGATTCATGATTTTGTATTTTTGTAGATAATATTTTATATTCTGAGGTAGGTATTATAATATAAAACATGAAGAAAAAAATGTTTCTTAGCCTTATATGATACTATCATACAATAGTTAATGGTGAAGAATACCGTAACACATATAGGTACATTGATTTTTTTGGGTAGATATGTTACCTACATATATACCAAAAAAGATGATGTTCCTACATGTTAGGATCACAAAATGCAGCTGCTATTTATAGTTGAAAACTATAAAATTACGGGGGCCCAAGATCGTAACACTCCAATTCGCAAATAAATACCTGCCTAAACAATAGATGATTTTTTTCCATCACACGTAATAGAAAAACATCGATATCTCCGGATTAGGTTATCGTATCTTCATCTAAAAACTACTTGAATCACGTAAGCTTTCAAACGAAAAACCGCATCAGTATCGATCCATTAATATAAAAGCTTTGATACCATACATGTAACTTAAAACACTCCCCTTTTTTACGACAGGGGTTAAATTTCTTTTTATAATATTGCTGGGGAAACTGTAAATGGAAATACTCACAGATTTTTCCTTTTCTTTCTCCATAACTTGTTTCCTCATCATCCAGATCATTAAAATTGTCGTCGTGAGCTGTAAACGCAGCAACAGTTACTAGAAAAGCGGCTATAGACCACCAAATTAGCTTGTGTTTCATATTGTTTATACTCATAATCTCCCTTTACTTTAATCTTATGCGCGGTTGTATTAAAGTAAAATAAAGAAATTAGTTATTAGTTCACGAAAATAGGTCAAATAAACACCTATGTAAGTGGTAATTTTAGACTATAACATAGAAATATCGGTCACGATATGAGAATAGCCGAGTTTTACTTCACGTTATATAAAGTAGGCGATAACGGTTATATATTTGTGCAAGTTGTTGGTATATTACCGTTTACCATTTAGCGCTTCAGGTGACTTAGGACGTTATAGTCCAAGAGGTAATGAACTATTTTGAAGAAGGAGGTGGCGATGTAATTATTTTACGATCGTATTCATAACTTAAATGTAATATTTTTAACCTTACCACTGTATTGAAAATGATGCATTGTTATATTATTTACGTGGTTTAGTGATGAAATATCTATACTTTATAATTAAATATTGGGGATTTAATCATACACTACACGCGCGCCCCTATAAGTTCTTGAGACACTATATTTACTTGTCGTCAAAAAGTTAAAGATTGAGTTTAAAAGTTTAATACTATATGTTAAATTCATCATTATCAACCCATATTCGGCTCACTGCTGAGTTCGAGTCTCCTCTTAGAGTGAGAGGGGTTAGTCTAATAGTCCACCACGCTGGCCCAATGGCACGGATAGGCAGACTTCACACACGCAGAGAATTATGAAAATTCTCTGGTATGCAGGTTTCCTCACGATGTTTTTCCTTCACCGTTTTGACACGTGATATTTAATTTCTTAAAATGCACACAACTGAAAAAGTTGGAGGTGTATGCCCCCGACCGGATTTAAACCCACACCCTCCGGAATCGGAGGCAGAGGTCATATCCACTGGGCTATCTGAGCTCAGCTATGTTAAAATTACTCTTTCAAAACTTTCCGACTCTTAAAGGAGAAGTTTGAAATTGGGCCCAATTTTAGAAATCTTTCAGAATGATACAGAAATTAAAAATGTACTAAAACTCTAAGATTTTTGGATTACTTTATTCAAATTTTATTCGAAATAATATTGAACAATAAGGAAAATAAGCTGATTTCATTATTTTCATACTGATCTCTTCGGGTTCACCCGCGTAGTTCTCGTTTCCGTGAGAATACGGGGATAAGATATGACGTATGGCACTAAAACTAACTTGGCTTTCTAGTGGTAAAAGACTCTACAGATTTATTATTAAGTAGGTAAAGATAATTGACCTCGCTTTTTTGTTTTGGTTTTCTGAGATTCTATTTAAATTCTTATTCTGAACTTGAACTTACACTTGAAAAATATCGTATTGCAGGTTATTATGACTTTGACTATGTTATACACGAATTTTAGATTGATATGACATAGACGAAGTTCTAATTCTATATAACAAATGTCATCTGGTACCTATGAACCCTTCGTGTTTATCATACAAAAGGCAGATTTCTCAGTTGATTTGATGTTTATTATAAGTAATAGGTTGTTAATAAAGTAACGGATGTTAAAAAAGTGTTCAAATAGATCAAATGCGTTACCAAGTATATGTTCATACGCCAGCGTTTCAAAAACGCAACGTCTTTATTCGAGCTCTCATGCAAATGAAGGTTTAGCCTCCATTCGCGTTTTTTTTCCTAAGATTTTTTAACGGGCGTTAAAAATCGTTCAAATATAGTATGAAGTTAAATGAAGGTCTATTTCCAACGCCCAAAATTTAAAATTCAACACTGCTCAAAAAAAAAACGTCGTGTGAATAGGTAAGGTGATAAAAAGTATCTTATGTCCATTTACAGGTAGATACTTATTAAAAACACCATTTTAGTGTATCATAAAATAAAACGCTTTATTTTGTATAGGTACTTTATTATAACATAAAAAGTTAGTAAATCACACATCTGGCAACTCTTACGGTACTATAAAACACCTTTAGGTAAATGTGTAGATACTTATTTCATCCCAATACATCATTCTGTATACACGCCTCTATACAAAAAAATACATTATATTCTTACATTATATAGTATAAAAGAAATGAAAACATGTCATTGGTAATAAATTATATCGTGACTTAGTCAACATATACAACTAAATATCTTTAATTAAAAATAACGCGAAAATATATAACTAACAATCATAATAATTTTTAAGGCAAATTGAAAATATTTAGTAGGTACATAAGTAAATAGGTACAGAACATAAGTGAGGTACAAATCTTCTTAAGGAAATAAAATAAACTTAAGATTATCAAATTATACATTAACTAAATACCTAAAGTATGGCATCTCCGGACATTTATGGCAAAACTTTAAAAAAAATATCGCGTACATAAACTCTTCACATTTAGTACTTAAGCTTATTTTCTTCTAGTATTTTCCCTATAATCTAAAATCGAAACAGATTATGCTTACAATACCTATGGGAGAAAATATTTATTGTAGTATAAAAATAAAATTTTAAGTACGTATGTAGGTGTAAATGAAAACTGCGAAAACTGAACTTAAAATTGGTACGCAAATTATAAATACTGTTGTGTGTTTTATAAAATATAACAGAGTTTAAAACTAGAGATGTACGAGTACCTAATTCGAGATTGGGAATACAAAATCAAAACCGATATTCTGGGAAAACTCCTACACATATATAGGTATTAGGTATCTGTTTTTAAACTTCCATACCTTATTACCCTCATGATTAAAATATAAGTATTATGTGAGCCGTTATATGGATAATGCAGATATATTTACTTAGTATTCATGTTCATTTGTGAGTTTAGTTGATCAGCTGGCATATTCACTATTTTGGTCTTTATTATCAACCTATTTAAGTGGACAACAAAGTGTCATTTACATAATATATGATATCAACCGTAAGCACCGGATGACATTTGTAATTTGTATCGTAGTATGTGGATGACATTCAATTGATTTGTTTTTTTTTATTTGATAATAAAGACCAAAACAAAATAGAAAATAGGCCAGTACTGTGATGAATGCTCTTAGAATTGTAAATATTTATAAATTAACATTAATAGAAAAAAGGAATATTGTAAAAGTTTTTAGATGCAGTTTATGAGTAACTATTGAACGTATTTTTGTAACATATATGCAACAATAGGTTTTAGCTAAGTATATTACTATATTAGCAATAGGTTTTAATTAATTTAATTTTTATTGCTCACAAATCCAGATAATAAAATTATTTTATACATTACTCAGAACAATTCAAACAATTTGCCCTTTATTTTGGTTGGGTTGGTGCCTCGTGAAAGGAATATAGAACTTATCCCTCAGAAGCAATAACATCTTATTCATCTATAGCCATAAAATTTGAGAGGGTGTATTTCATCTTTTACTATTAAAATTAAATATTAGTACGTGCCTACTTAAATAAAATACTTGCATACCACAATTTATATTTTATGGCATTTTTGTTCACGTAGATCATTTTATTAAATACATCTTACAATAAAATTCATTATAATTAGATTAATTAGTTATTTAATAAGTAAGTATAGGAATTCACAACATACTAAATGCAAAGAATAAGTGGCAAGACTAAAAATGATTATGTCGTTACTAAATCGAAACAAGATATTGTTAGGTATTGATATAGGTACATAGGCTTAAAAACATTAAAATAATCATTGAAATCTTGAAAAAAAAATGAGAAAATAATTATTTTATAGGTAATCTAAACTATAATTAAAACATGGCAGAAAATATGAAAAACAATTCTTAATTTATTAAGAATATATTTTTGGAGGCACTTTAAATTCTTCTTGTCTAAAGTAGGCGATGAAAATGGTACCCATGCTAATGTCGATAGCTTGGAATGGTACTTCACTACCACAATATTAGTACTAGACGTTCAATTTTAACTGTACAGTTATCAAAGACACTATAGTATGCGCATTATCATCTGAGTCGTCCGGTCATAAAAGTCAAAAAAGATAGGAATGTGCAGCGCGCCTACCTGCGCACCCTAATTATCGATAAACGGCTACCTGCGCACGTGCTAATGATGAGTCAATAATGATTTGGACGATTCTGATTGGTCGGTTTCTAATGTAATTGCATTGCGTATTTTTTTTGCTATAAATGTGTTTACTGCAATTAAATAAATACATTCATGTGTTACTCGTTGCGCACTATGGATACTAATATATAATAAATTTGGCAGAAGACGAAGATTCTGATGATGAAGACTCAGATGAAGATTAATTTTATTTAGTTAATAATTATATAATATGAAATATGTATTATATTAAATCAAATATTGTTAATTTTTTTAATTTTGTGAACAAGATACGATAATAAACTTTACTTATCGATAATATGTCTTTCATTGTTACACCCTTCACTAGACGGCTCCATAAGACCCATAAGTGCAAGCGAGATAGATATAGAGAAATGATTTATGGCCCTAAGACTCAGTTGTTAATGCTATTAGTATAGGAAAAAATGTACAGTTAAAACTGACACACGCATACGATTTAAATGAATATTTTAAATTTAGTAAGTTAAAAAATATATCTCGAGTAGGTTACCTAGAAGACTCCTGGCCAAACAATCATAAGTTTATTTAGTTTAGCCAAGAGATTTTTAGGCAACCTCCTTGTAATATATATTTAACATACAAAATTTAATATAAAACACTGTTCATCCAATAAACAGACGGTGAAGGTCGTTTCTAATTCGTATCCTCTATTATACGAGTATATACAAAATTCGTACCTGATAAATCTGTTGATTATAATAGATTTTCTTTGGACGATTTGAAATGTCGAATTTAATACATTAAATCACCGCGTGAATTGTGCTGTTTCTTTTAATATTACCCAACTTACATTAGCACAAAATTAGTGACTAATTGATGGCAAAATATCTTATTTTATACATGATATTATAAGATATGATTATTTAATATATTTATAAAATACAATTGTTGTCAATATTACCTACTTAATTTGAAGGCACTCATGCAACATCCCCAAGGTATCCGTACCAAAAGATTATGCAGGTACCAAAGTACGGGTACACCACGTAATTGACGTTGATTTTTAATATAACGAACCATCTGTTTCTGTTATGATAAGGATTTCTTCGTCTAATACATCTTGTTCGAAGCTATTTTTTTTATACAATATAGGTTTGCGCTTGACTACAATTAAGCCTGATGGAAAGCATTGATGCGGTCTAATTAATGCTTTCCATCAGGCTTTGAAGGTGTAAACGAGTAAACAGTGCTCATGCTCGTATATGTAACGATGTTCTTACAAATCTAGAATGAGAAAGACAGAAATGAATCGCGTTTGCGAGTTATATATAGTTTCGTTACAGTTATTTACTTTGTGAAATGAAAATCACAATAATATACAGTCACAATGTCAGTATTAAACTAGACTCCGCGCCACCGATGAAGTCCCGCGGTTAAATACTGAACTAAAATTGATAGCGCCTTATAGAAAATAATAATAAGGCTGCCCAAATAATAATTCCCAAATGACAATGAGCGGCACTAACAGTGGAATTCATAGACATAGTAGGGGCACCCCCAGGGGATCATTCAGCTACAGAGTGTCGAATTTAGCCTCTATTTGTTTGAGAATTTGACACTCAGCGGGTGAATGATCCCCTAGGTTGTCCTACAACGTCTATGAATGCCACTGTAAGACATTAGTGCCGCGTCTACAGGAGTTGTTTCGTGGCGCGAAGTATATTGCGTTTTTGGATAGAATCATGGAAAGAAACGTTTACGTGGTATCTCATAGTAGTACAGATATCATGAATGATGATAGATTTGACATAATGGACGGAGGCAATAAGGCTAGCTGTAATGGAGTCGCGTGTAATGGTCATATCTTCGTCATAATATAAAAGCTAAAAGTACGTAAGTACCATGACATGAGGGAGGTATGACAATTACAGGCTCTCATTCTATAATATTCACTCATAAATATCATGAAAGCGTTTTACATGTAATTAATATTAGCTTAGTTAAAGTACGCTAAGATTTTAATTTTATTATATTTTTTTAAAATTAGTTTGTCGCAGACTGAAGTGAAGTTGTTATAAACCCCTAAAGGGAACACGCAAGTAGTTTAAGTAATATAAATATGCGATCGACTATTTATTTTCCGCTGATTTCATTTGCAATTACGGTATCAGAGTCAAAATCTAAAATACATAAAGAAGATTATATATCTCCGGCCAGCTGGCCTATTCGCTAATTTGGTCTTTCTTAACAACATATTAAAATAAACGTCAATCTACTGAGAAATGTCATTTACTACTGTATGATATCCACAAAGTGTTGTCAGTAGGCATCGGATAACATTTTGTTACATAGAATCTCAATTTCGTTTTTGTCAACTAAGGTACTTCAAAGTTAGCGAATTAGTCTGCAGATTCCTATACACAGTTAAAACAAAAAACAACAAAGGGATTTTATCAAAAATTACTAAAGTGAATAAATTGACATAATAGTCGTGTAAAAGATACTTATATGCAATCGTATTTTTGCTAGACTATAGTCAAATGTGTTTTTTGACAATGACAACCCGGAGCTGCATATCGTGCTATAATTTTCAATACATACGAGTTTGTCCATAAAACTGATCGTGTGTTGGTCGCAATCGGAATGATGTCATGCACATCGCGACCAATACACGATCAGTTTTATCTACTGCAGGCATGTGAGCTTACTTGATCGTCAATGGCTGACACTATAGGTGATAGTCGTTACAAAAATAAAAGTGTTGCAATTGAGTAAGTTTCAGTGTATGAAAGATATGAGTGAAATGTGCCTATTAAACAATATAAACCGTTATAAATCGAGACTAGAAGGTGGATAGCTGCGAATTCGAATTATACGGCCAAGGCATACGTATCAATAATCTGGTGCTCCCCGGGAAAAACCATAACAAACTGTAGTTCCAAAACTAAAAAAAAATCGCTTGTCTGTAAAGTCGGTTACCTGACGATTGTTGAACGCGACAACGTCATAAGAAAATACTGATGATGGAATGGTTGCATTTTTCAAAAGAAAATGTTCGTTTTTCTAAAATACTGTTTAATAATCTTCAGTACACTTTATTTTTATTTCTTGTAAAAAAAGTTGGCAGTTATCAACCATAGTGCGAGGGAACGACGCATGATGTCATCTTTTTTCGAGAGTGCAGCCGGGTCCATCGAATTATAAGACGTTGTCACGTCAAAAAAGCAGTTTTTTTCCTGGATTAAGCGTGCACCCAAAAGTTGGAAACATCATACATTAAGTCACATTTATTTTAAGCGAGCGTTTTTTTTTTGAGAATTCTTTACCCTTCATTTGGGCCCCCCGCAACTAATTTTGATACAGAGCCCCTCCAAGGCACGCTACGCCACTGGACCTAGGAGACATAACGTCCGAAAAATATCTCAAAATCTCTTAATGGATTATAAACTGCTATGCACTTTGGTTTTATATTAGTTCAATACAATATTAACTGCCGTACATTTTGCGATGATGTTAGAGAACTACTAATTTAAGATGATATCCATTAACATCGTGACTGGAGAGGGAGAGGAGTCAAGCCTAATCTCACTCAATCTCACATGAGGGAGGAAGGAGGTTTCATCAAATAACACTTAAATAAAAAACACCGTAAACTTTGAAAAAAAATCAGATAAATTCAAAGTACGTAACGTACGTACGTATGTAACTCGACTAAATTTTTTCTGAAATCTGGCACATTTATTCTATATTTTGATTAATTATGATTCATATTCCAAGATATTATGAGAGGTTAGAGGCAGGAGAAGGGGATTGAGACAGAATTCATTACGTTGCTCTACCAGGTGAGGGAGGGGGGTTAAAAATCTTCACAACGCTTAACGTTATTAATAAAGGTACCCTAAGGTATAAAGGTGCTCATTGATTAAGGCATTTCACCAAATTCCCAGGCCGTGTGATTCGAAAACGCTTTCTAATTTATATCTAGTTGCTACCTATCTAATCCTATTAATATTTGAAATCATTAACATACAATATCTATAATATCTTGGATATTCCTTATATTCTTAATTTTAATTACACTTATAATAAATTAATCATATCTAATGAATACTTAGAACTTTTACAACTAGACGCGTTTGTGACTCCTTTACCACGTCGGTGAGCAAATTTCAATATGCTTGGATGTTTACTAATTTTCAAGTGAAAAGCATTGATTATTACATTAATACAATATTTACGCATTTGATTGATACTAAAGTATTATTTATATTCTAATTTAAATACATTTAAAATAGCTTCGATTCTAAAATATGAATGTGTCTTTTTCGTTAAGGCAAGCTTTTTTATCCTTTATTATGAGTATTACAACAATAAAAAGAACTTTGTGACAAATAACAGTGATATGTTTTAAATATTTCTCACAATAACTCCTACTCAAATTCGAATATTTTATCTAGACCGCGCTAAGATGTTCAGTTTTAAATGTACAGAAGTATCTAATGGAATCAAAATCATTAGAAAAAGCTGTAGTTAAACTGACGGACACAACACACGTACGATTTAACTGAACCGTTCGACTGCTCAGTTGAAACTGCACATCTGTGGGTTATGCAGGCTACAGACCGTCAGTTTTAACTGTACAGTTTTATTTAATCAAAAGAGAAACTGAACAACTAAAACTGCACAGTTCTCCGTTTTTCCTGATTTTTACGCACGGACGATTTAACTTAACAGTATGACTGTAAAGTTAAAACTGCAGGTCTGTAGCCCGCCATACTCGATTAGATATATTTTGTTAAATACTTCAGTAGTTACAAGTAATTCCGGCAAACGATCAGCGACTGAACACAAGATAAAATATATCCACAAGGAGCTCTTGTTACTCTTTTACTACGAGTATTACTTACTATTCATTAAAAATAAATTACTATAGTTACATACATATTTGAAGTAAAATCACGACAATTTTGATTTTCAGATGCAGAAATAGATGCAATATTTCTTAGCTATAAATTACTTTCGTAATATTATTGTATCTAGATATAAAAAGTATTATGTCGATAGCAAGGCGTCACAAAACACTGCGTCTCACTAGAGATAATTGTCATTTTTAATGTACATAAATATTTATAAAATACTTATCAATAACATATTATTTTGGGTTGATCAATAGATGACTCTGTGCTAACAATTTACAATAATATAATTAATAAGTATGTAAGTACATTATGTAAAGCGATTCCTTGGTAATGATTGTAACTGTTGTGATTTTGATACGTTTTCTAATAAATTTACAATACCATTATCTATTGATTTGCATCCGACTGTGAATAGGCATTTTTTGCTGTAATGCACATTTTAAAATACTAAATACTAATTTCACACATTCTCTTATGATAACAATTATGAAAACGTGTAATTTAATTAAGTTAAGTTAATTTTTCCCTAAGAAATTTGAGGAAATTGAGATAAGTCGTGTTGGTTTCTAGCACACCCGCTTTTACATGCAATTTGTTATCGTTTGTCGTGTCTATGGATTTACAACACACTGTAGAATGTCTCCATCAGACTAGCTTCCAGGTCGCACTCTAAAAAGGGGCTCTCGCTGCATTCTTCCTGAAAAAAGATACTATATTTTACTGTATATTCATTTAACGAAAATATCACTCAAATTCACAAACTTATTGGTTTTCTTTTGCAATATGTAGTAAATCAAGTGTATAATAAATGTGGAACTTTCAGCTGGTCTATTCACTAATGTGGTCTTTATTAACAAGATTATTATTTAAGATACCCGCGAAGGTACCTACATTGGATCTCAATTTCGTTTCTGTTAATTAACATAAGTCGAAGTTAGTGAATTAGCCTGCTGGACCAAGGACTATAGTAGGTACTAATGTTAAATACGATAAGTGGACAAAAACACTACTTTTATATAATAATTATATAAATATATAGAGAATGAAGCAAAAAATAAGTGAAATGAACAACTAATTATCTAGTTTCAGTGAGATTAATGAAAAGCAATAGTTTGAAATATTTTTAAATGAAAAGAATTTATATGTATTTATATAAAACTAAAGAAGAAGATTAACATTGACGAAAAATGTAACAATACGCACTTGAGTAGGTTGAGGCACGGAAAGCTGGTCCCCGCCTCTCCTCAGGTGTCATTTTGATGTTTTGGGCAGGTGACGCTTCATGTGCAACGCGAGGTGGTCGGAGCGCGCAAACGACCGCTCGCAAACCGCACATTTGAAGGGTTTAGCGCCAGTGTGCTTGCGGTAGTGACGGGTTAACTCGTCCGACCGCGCAAATCTCCATTCGCACTCCGGCCATTGACAAGTGTAAGGTTTCTCTCCTGTGAACAAAAATGGCTGTTGAAGCATGTAAATTCTAACTGGTCAAACGCACATTCGCTTTAAGAAGGGCAAAACCTCAATGCTGTTGTATTTCTAACCGCTTATTACTTCGCCTGTGCAGTATTTACATTCGCAGTGCTTGTTACATCATATGATAAGATATGTATTAGTAAAGTTGTCTATTACCTGTATGTATTCGCTGATGAGCCTTCAGATGCGAACTTTTTGTGTATACTTTGGAGCACCCTGAAATATTAATTAGTCATCAATAAATTGTATTTAATAACTATAATAAATTAAGTATTAAATTAGCATTTAACATAATCATTGATAGATAAATTTATTTTTCTACGATGTTATTTTCGTTTAAATAATCCACTATCGCGTAATTTTATGTAGGTACATGCATAGGGGGTATGTATGTATTTATAGGTACCCATAAAGAAGTTACCTATAAATTCGCAATGGTGCACTCTTCTCTTCTCAATGCCGGGGTTGTTTTGCACATGGATTTGTTCGGCGTGGTAGGTGGCGCGAGGCGCGAGTGAAGAGCTGGCGCGTACAGGTGTTGCGCAGGTTTCTGCTAGCACATAAACAATAGTCACCTATAAATTCGCTAACACGCACTCTTCACAGGCTGGGAATTGATTGCGGGAGGCGCGCATACAAAAATATTTACCTGTGATCGCCACGACGTTACTCCACAGGCTGGGAAACGATTGAGTTCATGTAAATAGCAGTTGCATGCGGATGTGGTACGCATTGGTGCTAGATAAATAACCTACCTAAATAATGACGACCTCCAATCCATGACACCTTCAAGTGTAAAACTGCATGACTCCAGTGAAGAACAGATTCGTCTAAGAGAGAGATTGTTTCACCTTATAGCTAATGGTACCTTAAAAATCCGAGAGTATTCTTCAATGCAACGTTGGCGCGTGGGTAGAGGAATAGTTTTTAGTGAATAGCAATATTAGTCACCTAGAAAGTCACAGTGGTGAACTCTCCTCTTCTCTAACTCCGGGTTATTCCGGCGATTGTACTTGACGGGCGGTGGCGCGAGACGCGAGTGAGGCGGCGCCTGATGTGGATGCTGCACTGGCGCGGGTTGCTGACCCATGTGTAGCGGTTGTGACATAGCCTGGTCACAATGTTGATCAAAATAAACAGAGAGAACTCTACCATTCATCCAGAGGCGGATTTACCATTAGGCTAAGTAAGCTAGGGTGGCAGATTTTTGATGGTGGAAAATTTGTCCCAAAAGATTTGTCTTATAGAAATAAAGAAAATGAGCATCGAAAAATTAACATTGACAAAAAAAATTGCGTGCTAAGTTATCGATTTCAGAAGCCAGTAAGGACGGCGAAATCGTAAATCTGCCACTGCATCTAGCCCTAAAGATAACGTAGCTTGTGTTACGTTCAAGTGTTGTACTCTGGTGATTTATCATCATGTTTGGTACGTCATTTATAAAAATAGTTGTGGCCTGACGGGAATTTCAATTCTTAGCGTAAGTAGATAAGACCCGCAGAGACCAGATTACAATTCCCAGTTTGAATAAGGCATCGATTGTACATTTTGAAGTGTGGTAGATACCTGAGGATGATGATGACTTTGTGGTACTGGATGTGGTGGCATATGCGGTGCTCGCAGCAGCGGCGGCGGATGATACGGCGGAGGCGGCGTACGTCGCGGTCCGCCCTGCAACGATCAGTACATATTGCCCTATAACAGGGTTTCTCAAACTTTCGGCTCCACGAACCCCTATTAAAATTTCCAAGTGACAACGAATACTGACCCTTACTAATTACTGACCCCCCAGAGAAAAAAAAATAATTTGACTGGTAAAGAAAATAAGGTTGAAAATTTGAATAAAAGGTAACACGATACGGTCAAGCTTTAAAACAATTGTCTTCGCAATAATACTGTGATGGGTGTGCTTGTTTCTTGTCGCAAATAGATTCAATGATAGGAGTAATTTTGGACAATTTTAACCTTAATTCTAACTCGGTATCAGTTATCAAGCCACCATTACGTAAATTTAGTCGCGAACCCGCTGCCGTCAAATGGCGAATCCCTGGGTTCGCGGTACCCCACTTTGAGAAACCCTGCCCTATAACATTAGCAATCACGTCACTATTGGTGTCCACTGATCCGCATCGTACGTATCGGACGCATTGCATCAAACGGATTTTTAATTTTATTTTAGATAAAATCCGTACGATCTGAATCAGTGGATGCACTTGTATAACTTTCTATACGTACGATGCGGATCTGTGGACGCCTGCCGTATATCGTCAATCAATTAAAATTATCATTATTATTCTCATTTTGATGATATTCATTTCTAAGTGCGCTGTTTAGTTGTCAAAAACTTCGACGAATTAACAACTTTGCTATTTTGTAATATTATATTATGTATAAATGTGAACAGTACATTTATTTTATTATAATCTATTTTAAGTATTTTATTTATATAGCACCTACATGTGTTCATCAGAATTATTACTTTAAATAAATAATTCTTAACAGTTGTACATGCTTACCGACTTAAATCCAGTCCCTCTCGTACTTTCGATGACAATGCTAAAACGTTTGATTAATTCGCAAAATAAAAAAGTACAGTCGCGAGCAAGCGATGGTACCATCTGACGCATATTAAGTAACAGTCGCAATGCGATGTCGATCGGCTTTTAGGATTACCTGCATTGAGTTTCCTGGGCTACCCTGATCAGATCCTGGCGGCGTCAGCGGCGACATGTAGACTAGCCTCGAGGGGGGGTATTTCGAGAAGGAAGTGGCCGGCTGCTGGTGCAGCTGGTGTTGGGGGGGTTGGGGATGAGCATATGTCGGTGGTGCACAGAGTCTCTCCGTCTTGATCTCCAGAGGGCTGAGTAACGGTGTGGCACATTCCTCGAGAAGCACCTCCTCAGCTTCCAGTTTAACGTGGGTGGCTCCGAGTGGGGCGAGCATGTTCGCATTCTCAGGGTCGATGTTCCTGATGGATGAGGCGATGTCCTCCCAGAGGGCGGGGCGGAGGAAGGCATCGTCACGCGAAGTCGTTCCGCCATCGAAAAGGTCCATGTGGGCGGGCGCGAGTGATGCGCCCTCTTGCTTGCACAGCAGTGACTCCAGCTCAGATGTCTGCGGAAACAGAGGTAGGTATTTAATTAATGAGAAAGCTTTAAAGAGTCTGTTATAGCCAGACTTTCGCGATTTTATAAAAGCTTAATAAGTTTGTCTGCTTATTTTCTTGACATAGACATGAAATTCATAAAATATTAAAGAATAATAGGCAGATAGAGGAACAGGAACATGACAGAGAAGCAGCCATTCCAAATACAAAGTCTGCCAATCCGCATTGGGCCAGCGTGGTGGACTATTAGCCTAACCCCTCTCATTCTAAGAGTAGACTCGAGCTCAGCAGTGAGCCGAATAGGGGTTAATAATGAATGAAAATACAAATGTGCATAATTTTTCGCACAATAATATCATTTTGCTTTCATAGGTACATTCAGGTGTCACCTAATGTGTACAATGAAAATCTCATTCAAATTCAAATATGAATACATGATCGTTGTGATTCATTCCAAGAAATTCTCCGAGAAATTTATTATGCAAATCCATTGATCACTAAGACCAATCCCAAGAGGCAGTCTAAACGGACAACTTCGGCTTTTAAGTAAGATCCCGATGCAGAGATTGTTAACAAAGATATTGTTCTGATTGGAAATCTGTCGTAAGTCTTCGAGAACTGTAAACTTCATTAGGATTATCTGCTTACTTATATTCGTATTTATTCATAATATAAATTCATAATAGAATTTTACTTAAATAACACACAGACATATTTAATAATAATATTTAAGTGAAATTTTTACTATAATTCCACGAAAATATTATTATAAAAAAATAAAAAGGCAACCAATATTTTACTGTCAAGTCTCAAAAGAACAAAAAAAAAATAATTAAAAAAACTTTAGTCTCGAGATTTTCGTATTTGTATGCACCTCCAACTTTTGTGTGCATTTTAAGAGATTAAATATCATATGTCTCAAACAGTGAAGGAAAAACATCGTGAGGAAACCTGCATACCAAAGAATTTTCTTAATTCTTTGCGTATGTGAATTTGCGAATCCGCATTGGGCCGGCGTGGTAGACTATTGGCCTAACCCCTCTCATTCTGAGAGGAGACTGGAGCTCAGCAGTGAGCCGTATGGGTTGATAATGATGATGATGATGAATAATTAGATGTAATTACTTAGATGATGATGATGATGAATAATTAGATGTAAATAATTAGATGTAAGTCTTCAATTTCTTTCTTAAATCTAAAAAATACATATGTTTAAAATTAGAACTGTGGACCAACATGGTTTTAGTTAGCAACAGGATAAGATGTTTGGGTAAATGTAATGAAAAGATAAGATAAGAGGACTTGGTATGTCCTGTTTCCAATATATCTTGTACATGGGTCTGAGATAGTATGAGATCCGGCATATGAAATGTATACCCTCATCTGTTATTTTGTTTGGGATAAGAAATAAATGATAGGTTAATTGTAGCTAGGCACATTTTTCATACAACATTTATTTAAGCATGAATGGCAACTTAACTCAGTTAGGTAAATTAAGTATAAAATAAATTTTCATTTGAAATATTAGACGACTAAATCACTAATGAGGGTATATAAAAAATCGATCGATCCCACAGTTGCAGTGTGAAGACAGGTAAACTTTACATTTTACATTTTTTGGGTGTATTCTTTTGATTAGTGTACAATTTTTTAAATTAATCAACGAGGGAAGTAGTAGATTTAAAAAATTTAATAAAAAAACCACAATTTAACTATTTACTCGCAATTTAATTAGGCAACCTGTTTGCAATATGTCAATGTGAATATTTTCTATCATTTATTTCTTATCCCGAAAGTAACAGATGAGGGCATACATTTCTTATGCCGGATCTCATACTATAACTATTAGCATACAATAGAGAGCTCAGCGTGCCCACGTAGCGACGCAGGTGACGCGCTTTACGCATTGACTTTATAAACTACTATCTTCGAATATTAGATCACTTCAAAATTTTATATATGCAGCAATGTACGATCTATTTGCATAAAACATAACAAAGGAATATACATCTGCGCCGATGTTGTATAAAATTATACGAAACGTCAAAACGTAGGACGAGACGTTTCGTTTTCTGAGAGATTTTTGAATTAATTTAGATAATATTTGATTTTAAAAAAACCTAGTACAACCATTATCATACTCTGATCCTACAAAGTAATACCTTCAAGTACTAGACAGTTTTCAAATGCGAATGTCAGTTTCCTTAAAGTCAAACTTTAAATTCTTTATATTTTTTACTAATTAATTTTAAGCAATATAATTATTTTTGTTATACGTAACTATAAAAAGTTATGATCTTACACTTTAGAAATTACACTTTTTTCATTTGAGAATTTAGTTCCATTCTATATTGCATAATCTTCTTCAAATACATTGAAGTATCAGTACTCCCCGTAAGCAAAGTATCGTAAAACAGCGTTAAATTTGAAACGATTATTGAGCAAATATCAAGATCAACCTGCTCCGGTGCAGCTGAGATCGGTAACCCTTTGCGCGGAACCTCCTTCGTACAGTGTCGCAAGCGAGCCGGACCGCGCAAATTCCTTCTTTGACCTTTGCGGATCGAAACGATTGCACCACAGTCTCCTCCACCACGACTAGACGAGCTTAGGCAATTGCGCCACAGATTAGATGTGTTACAGATCGCCCAGGGCGTTTGTAACGCCTGCTTTATACGCAACTACACTTCTTGTATTATTTGATAGTTTATTTTACATCTGCTGTGCCGTGATTTACCTTTGTAGTTCGCGTTCTCATGAGAATACGGTGATAAAATTTAGCCACTGATACTCACAAATATTGTGACATTTTATTGGAGAATGAATTTTCAAAATCGGCTTAGAAGATCTAGAGTTTACCCCCTACAACCTCTCTAACTTGCAAACTTTACCTCTTTATAATATTATATTACGAATAGTGCAGATTATGAGTTTAGGTAATTGCGCCATAGATTAGATGTGTTACAGATCGCCCAGGGCGTTTGTAACGCCTGTTTTATAGGTAACAACACTTTTTGTATTATTTGATTGTTTATTTACATCTACTGTGCCGTGATTTACCTTTGTAGTTCCCGTTCTTATTCGTATAAAAATACGGGGATAAAATATATGGCACTCTAAATTAGCGCCACAGAATAGATATAATACAGATAGTCCCGAATGCTTTATTTGGTTGTTTATTTTCTATATAAAAGTTGTTTACTTGTTAAGTCTTCACGTTTTGCTACTCAACATAGTCAAAGTCACAGTTAAAGACAAAATCACTTTATTCGATTCGCCACCAACTTTTATTAATTTTGGATCATAATGTTACATATTTACATAATTATAAAAAAAAGTAATATTACCTACTTCATGTCTCAATAGATAACAAAAAAGGTAAGCAAGCAAAGAAGCAGGCAATAGCGAGCGAGGAGGTCAGGTCAGTACACTTCTCAAAAAGTCTGCTGAAAATACAAAATTGTTACTTGGTGAAAGTTGAAATTAAATACAGCAGTTTTAGAATTACTGCGCTGTACACAGAACAGGCAACGCTAAAAGCTAACGCTTTTCGCGTGCTGTATAACTTACAGACCTAAGTCTACTGTGTCTGTACTAAGTCTACTCTGGTGTATAATAGTATATATTAAAAAGTGGTACAAAGGTAAGTATGAAATTTATCTTTCGGGTATCGAAGAATCAAAACTTTACAATGAAAAACAGATACGTATATACTCGTAAAAATAAGTTGCTTTAATTTTAATTTTTTTTCTTGACGGACGTAGATATTCGAACTTAGTTATTCTGAATACTCTAGCTGTATCTATTTCGTGTTATATACAAATTCAACGCAAATTTTTAAATTATATAATATTGTCAATAATGTAGCATAAAGTTGCTCGAGTTGTTCTCGCTAAAACTCTCATAATCTCATACAAATGCTCACGATACGACTTTACAGGTAATACGACTTTACGCTACCTGATCCTATTATTTTTATTATTTACTATAAATATGCGGGGATCTATCAAATAATAATAGTTAATCGATAATAATTGATAAATAATCAAAGTGGTAAGAATTACAATAATTTTCCAGTTATTCATTACAAATTTATTCAGTTAAAACAAATCATCGGAACAGTCGACGTTCAACATTGCTTCGTAATGAATAAATAATACTAACCAATTGAATTAGCTTCATTTACTTTTTTTTTGTAGGCAATTTAAATTTACATTGAAAAGATAAAGTATGTCAGACGGATAATAATCTACGTGGAATTAAGTTATGCATTGCTAACTCCCTAAAGTATAGGTAATTGATTAACAAAATATTTTAATTGTAATAATTAGTAGTTCTTCACAGTACTATGCACCTTGCGCTGGTTTCATGAAAAGAATTTATTATTCCCGTCTTAGTAGGTAGAAACTTTAGTATTTCAATGTTTGTGATTGTGAAATGTATGGTCGTTGATTATTATTATTGTCTAGTTCAATAAAACCTAAACTGTACGCAGTACTGCTTCTGCTTTTGTTTCCTTAAATCTTATTTTTATTGAGTTATGGTATTTTCAAAAACGCCAACCAAAGACTAGCGACTCTCTAGCAGCCTAATCTCGTGCTAAATGTGCTAACCAGTGAGCACGATTAGCACAGATATGGACAGGTAATGGCGAGGGCAGAGAAAAAAGAGATGAGGAAAAGATATAGATGATTGGTACGAAGAAATGGTAAATTTCCGTGCTGATTTCAAAGTCAAGAAGAGTTCGTTTTGGTCCGTGTAAATCAGACGCCCTGTCAATTAGCCGAACCCCACCCGCATTGTTTTCGTTTCGGTCAAAATACGACAAGAAAATATAGCCTAGACTCTGCGCCACGAAAGAAGTTCCACGGCTAAAACCTGAACTAAAATGGACAGCGCCTTACACAAATGATACTAAGAACGCCATTACCAAATGACTATGAGCGCCATTAAGACATTAGCGCCACTTCTACGGGACTTGTTTCGTGGCGCGAAGTCTATGTGATGAATGTAGGAATGTAGGATTTGTGAAAGAATTTTTCAAAACGGTCCAGTAGTTTCGATGTAATTCAAACACAAAATCATGTAATCTTTCCTCTTTATAATATTAGTATAGACAATTGCTAGCTAACAAAATTTAGCTACGAGTTACAACATTACTGATAGTGGCGTGGTTGCACTTGCGTGTATATTTTTTGTAGTTGCTATATGTATATGTATTTACGTATATCCGCATTGATTCAATATTTATTGTTTCGATGTTTTCTAATCGTTGCAAACAGTGCTATTAGCAGTGTTGCCTAACCTTTCCAATCTGATCGCCCCTCAGTTTTAGCTTTAGAAAACTGATTTCATCCCATTTTTGTTATTTTACCATACCGTACCATATATGTATATACCATATATATAGTTTACTAAGCTTTAAAAAATAAAACATTTTTGTAATGTTTTCTAAAAGTTATTCGTACGATATCGTATATAATATTTTCATCCCTTCAATATACAAGTGTCCCATTCAATCCCATTATTCTTACTTACCGCAAATTATATGTACTTGTGAATATACAAGGAATGCGTACACTGTATATGTTATGAAGTTGTGACAAAATACTGAATTAATAAAGCTAAATCAAGTTTAGTGTTATAGTAATTTTGTGTAGTATTAACGTTGAATATAGCCAATAGCATTCGGTCCTCGCGGTTGTCGGATTACCAGTTCACACGAAACTATTTGCATTAGAATACGATAAAGTAAATCCTTGGGTTAAGGTAATAAATGATTAGCTGTAATATATACATTGTATTACATCTAATCACTAAAGCCAATTGTAATAATATTGAAAAAAGGCTTTCTAAATAAAATGTACGATATTCAACGTAAAGCGTCGATTTATAATAATTTACCAGCTCTGGGTCTCGGCTTCGCCGAGAACTTTAGTTGGTACATATTTGGATTAGTGGATAGCAACAGTGATATAGTACTGTAACTAAAGTGTACTCTACTTATTATAGTCTATTTTCTAATAATACAAACACATTAGTGTATGTCCACAATGAGGTTACGCGGACCCCGACCTCTTGCTATTTCTATTGCTAAAGCGTTAGCATTATCGTTTTCCATGTCCTGTGGTCTCTCACACTATTGGTCGCTTGAGTGATAATAACCTGGTTGACGTATTACAAATGTTTATAAACAACGCAACAATGTGCCGATACTAATTTGACGCCTCTCTACATCGTCCAATAGAAACGATAAGATTGTGTGGCGGTATGCTTTATTTACTATCGATGTGTAGGTATTTATATAATATATGTATAACATATTATATAGTAGATAAAACGTGCAATTTTATCATCTCTTAAAATATTTGTGAATAACATAAAGCTGATATTGAAATTTATATAATTTTTTTATTGAAAAATAATACAATAGATAAACTTTAGCTAACTTGTATAGCTTACATATCATTTTTATAGCTTATATAAAATGTGAATAGTTACTTAAGTAAGTGATACTTTACTCTTAATAGCTTTATAAATTATGCGCACGGGGAATGATATCAAACTGGCTGCATTTCCACGTTTGACAGTCAGAGGATACTTTTTTTTAATAATAATTATAATGATTATTATTACTATTAAACTGTATTAGTACACAAATAGGGGCCGAAACCTCCTTGAAGGTATATAATTACCCGTGTTAGAAGGCCTCGCTCTTCTATAACAGAGGTATTAAAATTAACGTTTTTTCTTAACAATTACTCAAAGCTATCACAAAATTCTTATCCTTGAAATGAACCAGCCTGTATGTCATCGAGAAATTTAGCTAGTCAAATTATTATTATAATATTTTTTCTTCTAATAAACACAACATGGGCCACTTTGTGAAACTAAAAAATAAAAGTAATACTCCACATTAATTGATATTAGTTTCTTATACTCTCATTATAATCAGTCTAGTACCAGTATATAGCTTTAGATAGATCAGCAAGAGCAGGCATTACTAAAGGAAAGAGAAAATTGCTTTCATATATTGCGGGGTATCACGCAAGCCACCGGCGTCGTGATTGGTGAGCAAACGTAGAAATATCTACGGAAACTTGGAAAGCTTTTTGTTCACGATAAACGTTTTATGGACAATTCATTCTTATCCGCCTTATAAAAATACTAGCGGACGCCTCGAGGTTTTACTCGCGTTGTTCCCGTTCTGGGAAGTGAATGTTCTGGGTACAATATGGGAATAAAATATAACTTATTTTACTCGATTGTAAAGAAGCTTTCTTTTGATGAATTATTTTTAAAAATCGGTTTAGTGGTTTAGCTGTGAAAGCGTAACAAAAAAGAACTCACTTTTGCATCCATACTTCTATTTTAATATTAAAAATGCGAACGGTTTCACGGTTATAAAGCTGAAGAGATTTTGATTTTGATTAATCTTAATATACAGGTAAATTGGACTTTTGAGCAGAACAGTTACTAATGGGAAATTCCTATTCTAATAAATTCGTAATAACTCCTCAGATTATAGCTTGGCAACTTCCTTCGTAATACTCCCGATGATCAAAGCGGGCCGGGGTGCGGGTAGCGATGAATGAAAAACCCATTTTTTTCTCTTTATTTTTTATACCAACAGACGTACAAATATTACAATGATTAAACATAAATGCACAACGATAAAATGCAAATCCATTTAAAGGTAAAAAAATATGAATGTTTTTCAACCACCACATACCACAAGCGTTAGTTTTTATCGTTATCTGTTCTGTGGTAAATACAAGGGTTTGTATAATTTTATATTAATTATTACATACACAAGAGCATGTAAAACACTAGAGCATTTGGCCTCTACAAGCTATAAATCGAGAAGCATTAAGGAATTAACGAAACATGTGTGACCTATAATAATAGACAAAAGGTCAAAACATCAAATGACACATGTCAAACTGGTAAAATACTCGATAATGGTAGCCGTCCACATATCCGCATCGTAAGTATCGGACGCTTCAATAGCTCAACGGTGAAACGGTCGGACTAATCTCCGAAGGGTGGTGGTTTGTTTCCCCCCGCTGGTCTTCCCGTACTATTTAAGTGCGTACGGGAAAGACTGTATTAAGACTAGGTGTGGCTAGCCCTTAAACAGTCTTTCCCGACTAGTTGAAGGGGAATGGGAATATTTATAAAGAAAAAAGAGATGACAAATATTCTTTAAAAAAAGAAAAAATCTAAAAAACATTATATGTTTTTTTTATTCTTTACAAGTTAGTGTATCTTTTTTTACTTTACTTTACAATCTCACCTGATGATAAGTGATGATGCAATCTAACATGGAATCAGGCTAACTTGTTAGGCGTAGGAAGAAAATCCACACCCATTTCGGTTTCTACACGACATCGTACCGGAACGCTAAATCGCTTGGCGTACACCGGTCGAAGCCTCCCACCAGCCAGATCTGGACCAATTAAGACACTTCAATCGGCCCACCCGGGGATCAACCCCAGGACCTCCGTCTTGTAAAACCACCGCGCATACCACTGAGCCACGGAGGAGGAGGAGGAGTTCGATCCCCGGTTGGACCGATTGAGGTTTATCCTAAGTTGTCCAGGTCTGGCTGGTGGGAGGCTTCGGCCGTCGTTAGTCACCACCCTACAGACGTTCCGCTAAGCGATTTAGCGTTCCGGTCGTGTAGAAACCGAAAGGGATGTAGATTTCATCCTCCTCCTAACAAGTTAGCCCACTTCCATCTTAGATTCCATCATCACTTACCATCAGGTTAGATTGTAGATCAAGGGTTAACTTGTAAAGAAATAAAAAAAAGAGCTTTACAATCCTTATTGCCTCCATCTTTGCGATCACATTCTCAAAAGGAATTAAAGCCACGGTGTCCCGTTATGGCATTGTTTGAGGAGCACGTCGCGTTGACTCGTGCCGACGCTCTATTTCCATAACTCAACCGGACACCCACGCTAACTCATTCTTCAGCATACATCACCGACATTATCTAGATTTGTAAATAAATAAACCCTAAAACAAGGGCATAGAGTTCATTTTGTTGATTGAGAAAAATTGTACCCGTCATACGTACGACGAGGGAGGTATTCGCATAATTCCCTGTTTTTATCCGACTGAGGCAAGGAAGGGTTCTAGCAGTCTATGCATTGGCGTGCATTGGTTTTTATGTAATAATTATACAAATTTGAATACGGATCTATAGAAGAATAAGGGTATGCCTACCCAAACTATAGCCAAACCCAGGCTGCTATTAAGATATTTCTTTTTTTGTTGGCCTGACCCGAGAGTCGTACCCAGCTCATTCCCCGTAGCCTAACCAGCTTACCACATGACCAGTGAGGCAGTTTAAATAGATATGTTACTCGTATTCAGTTCATGACGATAATAATCACTGACCGATTGAAGATGTAATGATGCCGCCCTTGATTTTTTTTAACTTTAAACTACAAACTTATCTAGAACTAAGTACGATTGTGTACTTAGTTCTAGATAAGTTTGTAAAATGGTGGTAAACAAAAGAAATCAACATTGGTTGAGTTTGTTATGGCCTTTTCTCGGGCCAAAGCGCGTTTGGAACCCTAGTAACTTTAATTTTAAGGTTTTGACTTTACTTACCACCATTAAATCATGACATTTTTAACTAAGCCTTACTAAACTTTTTTTTTTTTAATTTTTGACGTTGTAAACTTGACATAACCGAATTATAATAATGAATCTGAATAAGTAATTACTATAATGTGGCTGCGGTGGTCCTAAAGTATTGTAATAGCAATAAAATTTTACAGTCAAAAAGTATACAGTGCGGGGTACTACGGCGGCGAGGCAGGGCGGTTGGGCGGGCGGCGATCGATATGAAACGCCGCCCACAAGCAGTAGTGGGGCTACGACCACACCGCATATAAATAAGCAAACTGTAACACGGGTGTATGTACAATTTTAACCGTGATATTTCTATTAAATAAATGTTACTATTGAGAGATAATACAATAAGGAACTTAAGCTAAGTTATCCTAATATCTATACAAATCATGCCCACGTGGAATGGTGGCAAGAATACTGTCTGCATTTCCGTGCTGGACAGTCAGGCAGATCCTTTGCGTAGAAAAAGAGCCAGCCCTTCTGTCACCAGTGAAGGACGCGGATTTTTTGGTAGTTCGACTCCATGGCCCAATGGTCTCAACGGCAAAAGGAACAAATATATAACTCTCAGTCAGAGAGGCGTACTTGTGCCATTTACCGGTTTCTTGCAATTTTACCACGGCTAGTTGCTTCGAACGGTGACAGAAGGGCTGGCTCAGTTTTTGCGCAAAGTATCAGTCTGGCTGTCCAGTGCTTCAACATTATCATATGTATTCGGCACACTGCTGAGCTTGAGTCTTCTCTCAAATAGAGAGGAGTTAGGCCAATAGTCCGCCACGCGGGCCCAATGCGGATCGGCAGACTTCACACACGCAGAGAATTAAGAAAATTCTCTAGTATGCAGGTTTCCTCAAGATATTTTTCTTTCACCGTTTTGAGACACGTGATATTTAATTTATTAAAATGCACACAACTCAAAAATGGTGGAGGTGCATGCCTTGGACCGGATTCGAACCTACGCCCTCCGGAATCGGAGGCAGAGGTAATCCACTGGGCTATCACGGCTCTCAACTTTACAGAATGCAGGGACATAATATGACGGTTATAGGTTACTTTTTGTCGCGGAAATAAAATCAAAAGTGTGTGAAATAGATAGGGGATGATAGTTTACATTGAATTTTACGTGCGCTTATCCTTATCTTATTATTTTTATTAAATCTTAGAAAAGATTTTCCAATTTGTTAAACACCGAAATTACAAAATGCACTTACCGATGCTAACAAAAATTTTTGAATTTGTATAAATAAGTGTTCCATGGTGATTGATTTACTGCGACTATTTTTATATAGAAAAAATTTTAAGTATTCACTACGACGTTCATTAATTGTTCAAAAAGTTTTAGTTAAAAAAGTCAAATAAGTTACAAAAATTGTTTTTTTTTTCTATCAACACGATTTCACCATTCAGTGCGAAGACTGAAAATGAAAATGGAATAGGTTCACCTTATTATACGCAGACCATGTTATGCATTCATGGAATATTCTTTGTGTTGTGACCGTCTGTCTATTTTGCCGTATTGTAACTATACATACTAAATTTATGAGGGCCGTAATCGGTTTTCAAAACTTTTCAACATGTTCGCATAGTTCTCTCAAGGTCCATTATCCGATGCAAATCGTGTTTATATCCAAGAACGATACATATTTATCAGAATAAATCTCCAAAGATATACATAAATGAATTCTGGATTTGTAGTTTACTGTTACACAGAGTCACCCGTAACAATAATGTGAAAGATTAAAAGGAAGGAAAATAAAAAATAAAATAGCTTAATGAAGCGGAATGCAAACATGTCAAAGTAATAAAATAATTTCCACGTGGAGTCCCACGGCGCCGCTAAATAAAGGAGCATTGGCTATGTAATTTGAGTACTGTTTGCTTTTCCCATAATTTTTTGGTAAACGACGTAGGGTGGCGAGAAAATATTGTGCTTCATAAAATAAACTGAAACTTACAATATTCACATATAGGTATATGCTTATATTGAGATTGATATCAGAAAAAGCTTTTAAGCGCACTTTTTCTAATAGTTTGCTATATTTTTTGGTTTTACCTGAACTGAAAAAGTAATATATAATTAAGTGGAATACTTATAATTTCGAGTATTGTAGTTGTATTGTTGTTTTGAGTTTATCATGAACGTGTGTATACTAAATTCCTGTATGAAAATGTAAATGGTTTACGGTAGGTAAGTATCAATTCAACCTCTATATCAATTCAAAGTATATTTTTTTTGCTTGAAGGTCAGACGAGATTTCATATATTCCTAGGTCAGGCCTAGGATTAATATGTGAAGAGTGTGTCATAGGCTATATTTTATTCACGTATTCTCAAACGAATGGGAACGGGTTCCAAGGTCCAGGAATTGTGACCCCGCACTAAAAGGCGCAGTGTTAATGGACCAGGTAGACTGACATTAAGCGAGTCGCAGGGAGTCGCTGGATTCAGAGGGCTCAGGATCGTGGCGTTAGAAAGTCTACAAAGAGCCTAAGTCCTGCAGTTGACGTTTATCTTCTGATAATATGATAATGATGATGACTCTAAAACTGCAAAAGGCAAATTGTTAAAGGCAATGGTTTTCTAATATGATAAGATAAAATGTTTGTTTCGTCAACAATTAAAATAAAAAATAACTATCATTTACAACGCTTTTATAATTTAGTAAGGCTCACGTATAACTTGAATATAAAGTTTTTACGTTCACATTTTCTTATAGTGTATCTACAATCTACATATATACAACCAAGTTTACAAGTATATAGAAGATACTAAAACTGAAGAAGTATATATTATATTATATGGTCTAAGATGCGGCATTAGAGCATTAGACATATATAACCTTATCTGTTACTTATTAGTGATAAAAACTAAATGATAATATTTGCAGTAACACCTTGCAAATAGGTTGCCTAGTTAAATTGCGGCCAAAGATATTTTTCTTACAAAATCTACGAAATCATGTACTAGATCAAAGACAACCTAATACAGTTAAATTAAGCCTAAAATGAGCTTTAACATGACATATTAGACGATAGATTATCTGGCAACCCCACAGTGGCAGTGTAAAAGCTTTCAACCTTTACTTTCAGTTACCGTTTTAATTCTTTTGAGTATATTCTGTCAAATAATGTATGTTTTTAAATTAACTAATGAGGTAATTAGGTAATGGGCTAATGACGTTGGGGTCTCAAATTGCTGGAATGGCGACCCCGCATTAGTAAGCGCAGTGTTGGCCGACCCCCCACCAGGTGGACTGACGACATCAAGCTAGTCGCAGGGATTCGCTGGATGCAGGTGGCTCAGTATCGTGATGTTTGGAAATCCCTACGAAAGGCCTATTTCCAGTGGACGTCCATCGGCTGATATGATGATGATGAATGAGGTAGAATTAATAAAAAAAATAAATAGCATACTCTTCGGCCGCAATTTAATTAGGCAACCTGTGTGTTAAAAATATTTTCTATCATTTATTTCTTATCACAAATAAATAACAGATGAGGGTATATTTATACTTTTGCCGGATCTCTTACTAATAGCACCTGTCGTGTCACACAGAGTGCCTAGTGGCAGTTTGATACTGTTACCGTCACGTAACGTAAACGCGAATTTCTAAGGAATTGAAACAGCGCCATCTAGTGGTACTACTGCACAACTGTTTCAATTCCATATAAAACTTGCGAAAACGTCAACGTGATAGTAACAGTATGAAAATATTGAAAACTCCCACTAGGCACACAGTTCATGGAATGTACTAGTGCTCCCAACGCGTCAGTTAGATCACAAAGCACGCCTCCAATTACGACACAATATTCCATTCGATTCCACATGCTAGAAACCTTTACATCTACTTTATGAACATTATCGCTAAATCATCTAGAGTAGCACCTGTTATCGAGTGCTTTACTAGTTTGACATGTGTCGTTTGATGTTTTTGACCTTTTGTCTACTAATATAGGTCACACATGTTTCGTTAAGTCCTTTATGCTTCTCGATTTATGGTTTGTAGAGGCCAAAAGCTCAAATATTTTACAGCTGGCTGTATTTTATACAATGGAATTTATATAAAATTATACATGCCATTGAATTTACTTTAATGTGAAGGTAACAAAAGGTTTTAGGTATTCTACAATATAATAAGAAATTCATCAGAAGTAAATGACTTTATTGCTTAATTACGTATTACATGTGAATGATAGATTTCATCATCACTTACCATCAGGTGAGATTGTAGTCAAGGGCTAACTTGTAAAAGAATAAAAAAAAATTATTTGTCTAGTTATGCCCCATAAAACTATAGCGCATTCAAAGCCACCAAAGTCCGTACTTACCGATAGTAGAAGCATAGGCTGGCAAACTTCATACAATGAAGTAGGTAGAGTATATCAACTTCATACATCACAGTCAGTCCATTAAGTAGATACTTCCATCGCAAGTGTTAGAAGATTTATACACTAGTGTTTGTTATCTTTTATTTCTTGCAGAGTTCTCAACCGATACAAGCAGTGGTACGTTTCTCTTTGATAACGCTTAAGTGGACTTTCACATATTTCAGCCGATTTCCACACAATCTTTTGTGAACGTTGATCTTGGCGGTTAGTATAGAAAAAAAAATAATAAAAGAACATAAGTTTATTAATTTTTAGTGTCACAAACAGGACCTCCTATCTTCGATACTATATGACAGTCTGTGACACCAAAAAGAAAGGGTTTACAGCTCAGCATTAGCCGTTCATTGCAAAAAACCAATTCCCAAAATATCTTAAACAACTCAATGGAGGCTGGACTTATCACCAAGAGGTCGTGATTTGGTCCTCGCCCGCTGGGTTATTGTCGTACCTACTCCTAACTCAACCTTTTCCGACTAATTGGAGAGGAATGACCAACATTCCCTTTAATGGCCATTAATATATAAAAGAAGTGTCAAATACTCTTTTGTAAAAAAATATGATGTATTATTAAAACGAGTACGAGTATCGTAGAAGAAAGAAGTTGGGGTCCCAAAGTGCAGGAATGGCGACCCCGCACTACTAAGCGCAGTGTTGGTCGACTCCCCACCAGGTGGACTGACGACATCAAGCGAGTCGCAGGGATTCGCTGGATGCAGGTGGCTCAGTATCGTAATGTTTGAAAGCCCATACAAAAGGCCTATATCCTGCAGTGGACGACCATCGGCTGATATGATGATGATGATGATAGTAGAAGATCCGAATTAGAAGCGACCTTCACCCATCTAATACAACTTAACAGCTACAATGTCCTACAAATTGAGTGGTACATTATCTCGTTCCGACGCTCAGAAATTTTCATTACATGGTAACCCAGTTAGCTACTAGAATCAAGAAGTGTGTGTGTGTGTGTGTGTGTGTGTAGATTTTACTCTGGATTAGCACATAGGCTACTTTCCATCCCGGAGAAATCCATTGTTACCGCGGGATTTGTGAAAAACAGAATTCCACGCGTACGAAGTCGCGTGCGTCAGCTAGTAATATACTAATAGAAGGGTATACCTAACGCTCGCAAGCTTTATCATATCCTCAATCAGATCCTGTCGTAAAGGAGGAAGCGGGACTTTGCCGATAGAAGCATAAAGATAACTTGGTACTAAACCCGACATAACTCACACGCCGATTACTCATCAGCTTTCAACATATTACAAAGACGATTTCTTTAAGAAAACACCTGACTCACTGACAATGATATAACTGTATAACATAAAATGCACAAATTTTGTAAAAGAAATACGTGGGGCACTCGAGGTCTGCCGCGGTAAAGCTATTTTTTATCAATAAATTTAAGTTATAATTATTTATTTATTTTATTTATGCAGTACTTTTTGTAACATTAAAAAAAACATACGCGTCGAATTGAGAACCTCCTCTTTTTTTGAAGTCGGTTAAAAATGTGTTTACGTTAAGCTGGAATCGAACTAGGGTTTAATAAGTTTTGCCCCTTAGTTTCACACCACTTGTCCAGTTGAGTCGTTATTAATATGATATGATAACGTCGAAATGTGGGCATGGTCAGGGTGTTAGGTTTATTTTCGTTACGGAATTTCTTGACTCTAGACAACTCTGTAGGAGAGGGGTTATTGACCACCACGCTGCTTGCTCCAATGCGGGTTGGTGGGCTTATGATGATAATGATAATTACCACCATCAGATGATAATGATGATGACCGGGACTAATGGCTAAGCACGATACAGGGCGGTATAACACAAGAAGAAAGAAGAACTCAGCCCTCATCTTAGCTTAATCCAGGATTTGAACACGGACCACGTGATTCGAAACCACATAGACAAATCACTGAACCAACGAGGCAGTTAAATAAATAAAATGTATTCATTTCCATTTTTACAATACTTGCATGTAGGTGCAACTATAAAACCAAAGGAAATATTTAGCGCAATAAACAAATCACCGCATGAATATTCATAGATCATCCCCCTGCGTCGCGAGGGATGCAATACGTAATACAGTATACGTAGCTTTAATAATAAAAACATATTAGCCGCATTGCATGTCTATCTTTCCGTGACCGGGCAGTTTTACACCTGGCCGAATGGGGAGATGGGTGGCCCCAAGTAGGGGGCAGGGTGACCGGGGTTTATAGGGATAATAGGGTAAAGAGGGGGCAGTAGGGGGCAAAAGCGCCGTTTGTCAGCGGTCACCTATTAATGAATGTTCCCATGTTTATTAAGCCCGCTGAGCAGTTTCGGGCATTGTAACTCATCGTTTTATAAATTAACTGGCATGACATTCCGGTATTAGTTGGTGAGATAAGATATATTTTGTTGCTTTTCGTTTTACATGCACTGTTTTGAGTATGGAAAGGTTATATTAATAAACAAAAAAGTTCAAAAACTGTATCTGAATAAAACACTAAATTAAGAAAAAGGTAATTTTCGGCTAATACACGTATGTGACCAATTTTACTAGGACCATAATAATCAAAGTCGGATGAATAATTTAGGCGACACTAAGGAACATACTTAAATACAAACATACACTGCTAACATCATAACCCTTTCATGCACTGTTTGTCTTTTTGTCGATAGCTTATGACTTTGTCGTAGTCGGGTAAAGCAAACTACACATGCTTTTCTATGAAATCGTTGAATATACTCGTAAATTAAGCTTGTTGTTTCTTACATCTACTAAAATTACTGATTAGAAACGATTATTTATTAAATGCATAACGTAGCTACATTATAAATCATCTTATACGTTGCTTTTAGTCAGTAATCAGTATCAACCCATATTCGGCTCACTGTTGAGCTCGAGTCGTCTCAGAATGAGAGGGGTTAGGCCAATAGTCCACCACGCTGGCCCAATGCGGATTGGCAGACTTAACACACGTTTCAATTCTCTGGTATGCAGGTTTCCTCACGATGTTTTTCCTTTACCGTTTGAGACATGAGATATTTAATTTCTTAAAATGCACACAACTGAAAAGTTGGAACCCACACCCTCCGGAATCGGAGGCAGAGGTTATTGTTTTACTCACGAAAAATTTGATCGAAATCACCGTTGATATAAAGTTGTACTGGAAGGTGTTGAATAGTGACCACGCACCGGAAGGTCATATTGGTCAACCTCCCACTAGGTGGATGAATCGCAGGGAGTCTCTAAATGCCGACGGATCAGGACCGTAGTGTTTGGAAGTAGGTATCTACAAAGGCCTCTGTCCTGCAAAGGCTAATGTGATGTGATGACATATGGAATTATGTTTAAAAGGACCATAATGTTAGACAACCTTGCCTATCACGTACATAAAGATTTTTTATGATCAGGCTGATAGTTCCAGAGATTAATTTTCTTAAGCAAACATACATAATAACTTTCCTTTTCATATTACTAGTATAGCTATTTTAGCTTATGATTTATTATAGTATAGCTTTTGGCTGGTGGGAGCCATCGGCCGTGGCTAGTTACAACCCTACCGGCAAAGACGTACCGCCAAGTAATTTAGCCTTTAATGTAGACACCAAAAGGTGTGTGGATTGTCATCCTCTCTCTAACAAGTTAGCCACCTTATATCTTAGGCTGCATCAGTACTTACCATCAGATGAGATTGTAGTCAAGGGCTGACTTGTAAAGAATAATAATAAAAAAACTAGAGTATAAGAGTTCCATTAACGGATTTACACATTTTGTAATGTATAACGACAGATTTGTTTTATAAAAAAATATCATACGTTTCCGTGTTACTAATAATTATTATTTTACACGGAAGTAGGGTGAAATCGAATTGACTCCATGACACGAGGTCACAATAATTATCACGTGTTATTGTACTCTTCTGGCTCAATTTTATTATAATAATGAAATTATTTGAGGAGCCCGGTCGCGTGCGCGCCACGTGGCCGTTTGTACCCCCTACGTCCATTACCTCATTAGATAGTGATGATACAAACCCTTACTGGGGAAAGTTTAACTTTTTAATTTGGTGGCGTCGCTGCGGTGAAATACGTGCAACGTAACATTGTATGAGGGAGTGATTGAAGAGGGATAGATTTTACATTCATACACCATTTGTATGCTAAATTGCTTTTTAATTTGAGCCTCAATAGCTCAATGGTAAGAGCTGTTGGACTCATCACCGAGGGGTGGTGGTTCGATCCCCGCCCTGTTGGTCTATTGTCGTACCCACTTATAACACAGTCTTTTCCGACTAGTTGGAGGGGAATGGGAATATTGGTTATATTAGAAAAATGTATATCAAATCATTATAAATACAGATAAAGCCATTTGTGATATGAACTAGAAGTCTCCTTTCAGAATGACTGAGAGAAGACTTGTGCTCAATAGTGCACCGAATATGGGTTGTTATTGCACCGAATAGGAATTGAGGAACTTTAAGAGAACGAAGTTTACCAAAAAACTAGTTAAGAGCTCAAATTTTTTTACATTCACTCCCTGGCCTCACTTTGAATTTTTTTATAATAATTTAAACTTTCGCTTGCTTGTTGTATCAAGGGTCATAAAGCAGTAATCGTTTAAGCGGCACATACTGTATTGAAAGTTCCTCACTCTGAAGCCCAAACAACCTTGCTTGAGCACTCAATAGCCGCCCCGCAAAGAGCGGAGGTTAAATTAAAAAAAAAAATTATACATACATATATTTATTTAATATCTAAGAACGTACTTAAGTAAAGAGATCTGAGTTTTTTAGAGAATTTAGAGGGATACAATACACTTAACAGAGTACAACAAAAATATATAGTATGTCTGTTACGAGTTATACATAGCTTAGAGAACTCAAAGTACTTGTATCTTATAGATAAGCTGACCACCAAACACGTAGGAGCATTTGGAATTAAGGTCTATCTTGTATATTAGTGGTCGTAGGGTAAATAATGTAGAATGATGATTATCAGAATGCAATGCATATGACCGAGCCGAAGAATTTAAGGTTAATTTTGAGGCACGTATTTATAATGTTTTCAATTTCTCAACTCAAGGGTACTACTGAAAATATTGTGAAAGAAATAAAGACCAGTAATCCATGACTTGAAACTTTATCATGTTAATTTTTTTCATTTAATTTTAGTTATACAAAATATTAAAATCTATGCAATGCCCGTTCTGCTGATCTCCATTTTATTTATTTATTATTAATATATAAAAAAAACATATTTACATTAAGCCTAACCATAGTGCAACACAAACCACAGTTTGTTTTACTGTACACTGGTTATTATTACATAATACAATATTTAAGAAAAAAAAATTACAAACAAAAAGAAAAACAAAGTACAATCATTAGAGGGTAGTCAAAAAAATATCATAATTATAGTGTGAGTGGCCGCGGCTGCGACGCTACACAGGCTCTCCCAAAAAGTATTCCTTAAGTTTTTGCTTATGTACTTTCGTAAATATATTGGTATTTTTTAAAAGATTTTTAAATGAAGTTACAGATTAATCGTAGATTATTGACTGAATAAACATTCCTGCCATCTTTACATTTATTGGACTTCTCATGATTAATTTTATTGATATTTTTATAAGCTTAAGCAATTTTTATCATTAACATTTACACATAAAATTCACGAAACTACTATCTCCACGTAAAGTAGTATTTTGCTTGTTGGAAAACGATTTTTTTGAATTTACTGCCCTCGTTAAGAGCTCGTAGAATAATATTACTAAAATCAATTAGCAACCAAAGACACGGCGCGTTAACAATCTGGCAAGAAGGGGGTTCTGGTAGCGCTAATTAGCTAATGGAAGCCACCCTCCGCTCCGCGGCCGAATCGTGGTAATGGATTGTGGCACGCTCGCGTCGGGACATCTCGGATTTCGTTCTTGTATCATTGGAAACTTTTAAATATTTTTTACGCTGGTTACAGTTCATTCAGTACATACAGTTCGTGATATGACCCAGTGGATATGACCTCTGCCTCCGATTCCGGAGGGTGTGGGTTTGAATCCGGACCGGAGCATGAACCTCCAACTTTTTCAGTTGTGTGCATCTTAAGAAATTAAATATGTGTGTCTCAATCGGTGAAGGAAAACATCGTGAGTAAACCTGCATACCAGAGAATTATCTTAATTCTCTGCGTGTGTGAAGTCTACCAAATCGACGACGACGACGGTTCATTTCTTGCCTCTCTTGCACGAGTTTAAGTGTATGGTCTGAGAACTTTTTGGTTCTTTTCGTACGGTGGATCTTATAGAACTTAGACCCAACGGAATGGACAGTTTCCACGAACCTGTTGTTCAGATCGTCCACAGTTTCGCAATTTGCTAGCCAATCAAAGCGGTTTTGCAGTTCTAGTTGAAAGGACTTGGGGTTTTGAATATGGGCACGAGTAGGATTCTAATAGGAGAAGGAGAAGAGAATATCTAACTGGAAGCGAGAAGTTTAGAAAAGGAATATAAACAAAATCTCACCACAACCTGCTTAAAGACTTTGACCTCGCTAGAACTGCCGCAAGTTCTAGATACGAATAAGAACGGGCGGGCGAATTTCTCTTCCAAGCCAAATATGGTATGATCCTACCTGGTAAAATAAGAATAGACAAGGGAATATCTCATAAAGGAACTCAGGTGTAGGCTTACTACACCTTAGTTCACTAAAAATGCACTGACAACCCAGATGATTCATCTATCACTGCCTAACCTGGTGATTTATCTATGGAATGCTAAGATTTTCGTTTTTCTTATTTGGCCCAAATGGCAATCCGCTCTTTTCCTGATTCTTGTCAGCTAATCAGGGGAAGCGTTACCACATGCCACTATCAAGCACGAGTCAGGTCAGGGCAGTATGCTGTAAGATGTCTTCCTTGAATGCCTTGTTGGTCTGTTATAGTCAATAGTTTTCCACCGCACTTCAGGGGGGCATCGCTTGCTTCTCAAATATTATTAAAGATTTAAACAAAAAAAATAATCTTTTTTTAATTGCAGCCTTTACTAGTAATAGTAGAAATTAGCTTTTTTTTAAACCATAATTTTTCCTTTTATAATTTACTTATTTTTCCTTAAAAAAATAGAACATGTATCAGACAAATTTTTTATTTCGGACGAACTCTAGTGTATTAATAAATATTGTACTGAACAGTTTTTCTCAATAATCGAACAGGCGTCAGTTTTATAGAGGACTGCAATAAAAAACGCATAACTTGTTCGGGCGTAAATTGAATGGTTCAGGCGGGGGGTTGTGGGGGCAAACACGGCTCACGAGACGTGGATCTTTGGTTCGTAATAATGCGATCCATTTCAGCTTGGCACCGCGCGAGCTCTTAAAGCGATATAGGGATTAAATATGGTTAGGAAATGGAGAAAATTATTATGATAGCTTCTCCATTATACGCCTTTATTGTTCATGTTGTGATGAAATATGTATGAAGGTATTGGAATATATAAAATTTCCAAAAATAAACGATGTTTTATCTATCTTCCAATAAAATGACATTCGTTTAAGCGTATACGTCTAAAAAAAACTTATTAAACACAACAGATGTGCTTTAAAAATCTGTGCTGTGCCTTCCTTTGTCTTTAATATTCCTTGAGAACTGATAACTACAGAAATATACTTACCTATATGTACATTTCACCCGAGCGAAGCCGGGTTTTCATCTAGTGTCACTATATTCGTTAAGACACTATACCTACGTTAAAGAAAGTACAGGACAGTTCTTTGTGAATCGGGGCTTAAAGTAGTTCATTTTGAAATTCAGAGGAATGTTCTGCTGTTTATTGTAGCGTTCCGAACATATTTTATTCTATGACCTTTAGCCACCGTACAAGAGTAGTAACCTTTTGGCCGACAACATTGCTGAGCGCACGAGGCTATTGTGTTTTCTAACCCGAAGATGTATTGGTAAATTGAGAGCTCTGATCGATTTTTAATAGACGTCATGCTGTCTGTAGCAATAGTATTTCTATGTTGAACAACTTCTTAGTTATTTGTACCCGAAAATAAATTGATGGTACAATAAAACGTATTATTGTAGTCTCTATTGACTTTCACTCTTATTTGTAACTAGCCGACGCCCCGCGATTTCACCCACGTAGTCCCCTTTCCCGTAAACATACGGGAATAAAGTATAGCTTAAGGCACTCACAAATAACGTGGCTTTCAATTAGTAAAATAATTTTCAAAAGATCCAGAGATTACCCCCTATAGTACCACAAACTTTACATCTTTTTAATATTAGTAGATATAGATTAAGAAATTTTCTATGAAGTGTATCTATATATATGCATAGTAGATAATTAAAGTATATAAATAGTAAATTATTGCTTTATATACAAATAATACTTTAATATTTAACATAAATGTTTCATGACTCTCCTTTATTACATTGATATGTTACTTTGTGTCAACTACATGACTGTAGATACGTTGAACCATATCTTAAATTTTCCCCATACTGGTAGTAAAAGCTCGTGAATTTGTTATTCAAAGCGGTTGTTGCTTTTCCATGCAGTCGCCCAATCACGGCTTAGGGCGGGCGGAAGGGCAGGTTAGAGGGTCAATAAGTGCGCGCGCATACATTTAAGCTTATTTAGAGGACCCCACTATATACATTACTTATACTCGTAGCTTTTACATAAAACTAAATAAAGCCGAGATTCGTTGGAAAGTCACTGATTTTCTTTTGTTTAATTTTTTGGCCTTAGCGGGACGAAAAAAAGCTGAATGGTTTAGGTAGATGCATAGAGCACAAACATACAAATATATAAGTTTAATTTTATTTAAATGAAACTGAAATTGTAAACCACTTAAGTGGTCGACTGTACAAAGCTCTTGAACGGCGTCGCTGAGACGCAAGATTACTATTTGTCCGTTATTGTCTCAATGAACGCTGTGCCATGTGCCTCAACTATCCGAGATCATTTGTGTACATCTCTAAAATTTAATATGAACCTTTTCTAAAATACAATTAGGTTGTAAATAAAAAGAAGTATTGTGACTCACTTGTGAAGCAAATTTTCGTGGAGATAAACAGATAGGAAGTAGAGTGTGCGAAGTTGCGTTTTTGAAAAGTTTTCTGTTCGGGAAACTGGTTTCCTGGCCGCAACGCCCACGTAACACGAGTGTGTGCGGCTGCCGGAAATATCGTACAGATGCTATCGGAGCTTTATGTTGGCATGTTGCTCACGAATTCGTCATTAGGAGGAATTGAGCATTTTTATGCACCACAAAAAAGGAATTTAACTATTAACGTTGATACGCTATCAAATCAGTGATGTGCCTAATTATTCACTTATCTCTCTAATAAAATATTTTAATTTCTCAAGAAATTATTATCATACAGTTGGTGGTATCACTATGGTTATTATCGGTTATTGTCCTTTGGTATGGCTATTTTATAAAAAGTTTGTAAGGTTTTCCTCCCACCAAAAGTAAGCACTAAGAATAGATGTTGACTTTGGCACGTAGCAGTGAATAAAGGCATCGTTAACAATCCATATTCGGTTATATATTGATTTATTTATTTTGCTATCCTCCGCGGAAAGCCGGCGAACCCATGCGACAACGTCACCCGGTTCGACAGAATACTCTCTACGTACGTTTCACCTCGAAACCGGCGCATCCTCAGGAGATGTTGACTCTACAACGTGCAAACGACTTTGCAATTGCAATTTGCAAATCATTAAATAATCATGATGAACTTCCGCAAAGTAACGCCTGGTTCTATCCAATATCCATATTGCTCTCATGGCCTAACCCCTCTCATTCTTACAAGAGTCACACTATGCTCACTGTAAGAATGAGAGGGGTTAAGCCACAGCGTCTTCACCAGAGAAGATGAGTTCTCCGGTCGAGTCATTTAATTCACGATTTCGGAGGACTGATACACTCAGGCCAAAACACACTTCCCGAACGGCCCTCTAAGCAGAAGAAACGCCCTAGAGTCATCAGCTCTACATCTACTCTGCTTCTGCCTTCGGGCCCCATCAGGCGATGCTTCAGCGCCCGCTCAAGCCTCCCGATGACGCCCCTGAAGTGCCAATAAGGAGCTTACAGCACTTACATAATAGAGAAAGAAACCTAGTCTGCCACGCTGGCCAAATGCGGATTGCCAGACTTCACAAACGTAGATAATTAAGAAAATTCTCAGTTATGTAGGTTTCTTCGCGATTATCTTTCTTCACCGTTTGAGACATCTGATATTTAATTAATAGGCTTACTCTTAGTCATCCAAGTACAGTAAAATGGTATTTTTTATATTTACTTCAAAGTAATATGAGAAACCATGTCCACAGATTCCAAAGACTTAGCTTAATAGAGACCCTCCGCCAGAAAACCTTAGTTTGTAAAATTAGCCAGAGTTTGTAAAATTTGTAAAATTAGGCAGGTCTGGTCACCACAAGCTCTCTTGCTCGACTAACTTAATTAATGTTTTGTGGCTACTTACCACTCTTGAACCATAAGTCGGCCTGTCACACAGCTAATCGCTTTATCACGACGTTGATATAATCATTTTATGTAAAACTAGTAGGCGCCCCGCGGTTTCACTCTCCTAGGTCTAGTTTCCTTTAGAATTCGGAAAATAAATATATAATAATATAGATTTAGTTACTTGGTGAAGATTTAGCTTTCTATTGCTGAAAGAATTTTAAAAACCTGTTCAGTCAATTCAGAGATTAATCTTACAACCTCACAAACTTTCGCTCTTTAAATAAAATCAAAATTCAGTTATTGGAGTTTACTCCTTAAGAATCGATTTTTCATATACAGCCCCCGGTAAGTTAAAAAATTTGGGTAGTAAAATCTATTAACCTATCTGCGCACCTTTCACCAAGCGCTTTCTTCAAACATTATTGGATTAGGTAAATAAACCCATTTCAAGATTTATCTACCTACCAATAAAACCGTTTAATAACAGTGCAAGTATTAATTACGTCAAAACCAACTCATTCATATTTACAAGTATTGATATTCAAACTCTTAAACTAATCAAGTTTAATTTTTACACAGATAATGAATCCAATTTATGTCACGGGAAAAATGCGATGTTTACGAAGCCATCACAGTAACTGGTTATAAAAATTTATGCTTATCTAATTTTGATTGAAAACACACGGGCGGCTAAAATATTCTAACTTATTTGTAAAATATATTCTTTTTCTTTTTTTTATAAAAGAATATTTGCCATATATTTTATAATATGATCAATATTCCCATTCCCCTCCAACTGGTCGGGACAGACTGTGCTAGGAGTAGGTACGACAATTGACCAACACGGCGGGGATCGAACCACCACCCCTCGGTGATGAGTCGGACTGCTCTTACCGTTGAGCTATTGAGGCTAAAAGAATAATTCAAGCCAAATTCATATTGTAAAATCTGAAGTTCGAGTGATGCATGTACAATGTACATACTTAATAATCAATTTTTATGTAGGTACTTAGACCAGTAGCCACATGACTCGTCAATTCTCTCTACAAACGCTAACGCTTCGAAAACTAAAAACGCATGGGAATGACATATCCGATCGATAACTTGATCACGTAACGAATGACATTCCATTACATTATTCAATTTTCAAAGCGTTTGCGTAAAAAGAGAATCGACATGCCATATGGCTAAAGTCCCTGTATATAAACGATTTACCTATACTCACCACAGTTTCATAAAAATCAGATGAATAGTGACAAAAGTTAACAGAATAAACGTTCAATTTTTAATAAATAAGTATCATTCATTTATTAATTCATTCAAACGTAAATTTTTATTCATATAGATTAATTATTGACTTTAGCACAAATTGTATGTGAATGGCGGTCACGTATTTTTTAGCTCGAGTCGGCCACGAGTATTTTTATGAATGAAGCCGATTGCTATAATCTGAATAAATGATAACGGAACTTTGCTATCGATACTTTATTAGATTCGATCGTAAATTATTTAGAATTTAGATAGATATTTGTAAGTAGGTTCATTATATTTTTGGTTTGTAATTTTGCAACTTACTTGGATTTACTGATAAAATTATTTAATACACTTTTGTTGCACTTTTATTATAATAATAGCGAACGGCCTGCGGTTTCACTTGTGTAGTAGTCTTTCCAGCGAGAATCCTACTTAATATTATAAACGCGAAAGTTCGTATGGATGTTTGTTACTCCTTAACACCGCAACTACTCAACCGATTTGGATGAAATTTAAAAATGAAAATAGATAGTACCCTGGATTATCACAAAGACTACTCTTTTTCCCGAAAAAAAAAATTTTTTCCCGAAATTTGCGAAAAACTGATGGATATGACATGACAGTATGAATGTTTGTTACTCTTTTAACCCACATCTACTGAACCGAATAGCTATATTGAATGAAGATAGATTTTAACCAGGATTAACACATACTACTTTTTATCCCGGAAAAACTAAATTACGGGCATACTTTTTTTACGTGGGTAAAACCGCAGGGCGCAGTTAGTATATATAAAATAAAATTATCCTATGTGGCTATGGCCATACTGATAAAGTTGCTAATAATGTAGCTATCCATTACCTAGTGAAATATCTTTAAAAATAGGTTTAACGATTTAGCGGTGGAATGGTATCAAACAAATAAGCAAACTCACATACAAATTTATATTATTAGTTAGAATAAACAATAATTGGTAAAGAAATATTTAAATTCATTATAGGTTGTGTAAAAAATAAATAGAGAACACGCTATATCTCACCGTACCGAATAAAAGCTAAGACATAATCGATTCGAAAAGAAGTTTTCAAGACAATAAAATTATATATGTAAATATTTAATTCAGTAGGTATTCTTATTCATACGTAAAAGGTAGTTTTAGTCGCGAATCGATATTTCAGTATTAGAATTATTTTTCGATGATATCACCTCAAGTGGTAACGGACTGTCTCGATTCGGGCGACCTATAAATTAATAATGTTAGAAACATGGTTTTATAAAAATACTGACAAGTTTTTCTAATAATAATTATTCTATTCGCTTTGGATATTGTTAGATGAGATCAGTGGATGATGGCGTTTCGAGCCTGGAGAAATAAATCCAAGCTTTGTCACTAAATTCATAGCTAAATCCCGTAGGTGTGTTTTAGTGGTGTTAAATCTCTTAGCTTATAACCTACTTTTATTCTTTGCCTATGATAGAACAAATTCGGTATAGCTGGACAAACAAACTTGCAAGAGTTAAATATTTAAATCCTTTAGCAAAGAAGCACATTAGGTACTCATGTGTCTACCAACGCAATGAGATAAATGAAGGCTTATATTAATACATCACTTTTTGCTGTGCAAGTGGATATTACGAGCTTTTCAAATTTTGTCAGTGATAATCTATGAGAAGCATGCAGCTTAATGGTAACAAAGCCTTGAGTCTTTAAAGAGACATGCCCATGGTTTCATAAGGCAAAGAGCTTTCAAATAAAGGTATTTTCGGTACGACTGTTACAAAGAGTCGTTAGTTGTTGAGAGTGTGATAATCAGCTGTGCGTAAATTATGCGCATAATTGAGTATAGCATCACCACGAGCCAGTCAACATATTGATATAACTGTCGGGGTCGCGACTCGCGTAAAGACGTGCCCGCCCACGCGCGCTCACTCGTTCCATGGAATTTTAGGCACCCCGCAGACGTACAAAACCATAGAAATCTTAATTTAGTTAACCATTGAAATCTCAAATGAAAGTTACCTGGCAAACAGTATTGCAGGGGAAATGCAGTAAATGGCGAACACGATAGATCGGAAGCAAGTCAAAACGTTACAGGTACCGCTACAAAACCTGCAAACCGCTACAAGAAGAAGAAAAAGAAAAAGGTAGAAATCTCAAGGTTTAGTTAATCATAGAAATCACAAGGTTAAGATTAAATTGCACGTAGTTTGGGTGCTATGATGTTTTTGTTGCGAATAGAAAAGTCAGAAACGGTAGAAAACCAAAAACCATACCTTCGTCTTCTTACAAAAACTGAAACTTTAGATGATCTTTTATAGACAAATTATGGAATTTGAATCGTAGTGGATTTATGAGGTAGCAAGTATAAAGGCCAGACCTTCAATGGCCTGATATGTAGCTTAGGTTACACTACGCAGGACCTCCTTAAACTATAACGTATCAAGTGAAACCGAAGGGTAACCACGAAGCTATAATATATTACATGACTACTACCGCCTCCCAAAAAATTTATGATCTAATCTAGATGTATGACTGACGAATTTACTTATTGATACGAAAATGAGCTGACATTTTTCCTCTTTGATCGCATGACGAAAATTTGGCTATCACAAGCTTTTAAAAGTTTTAATAGTTGTAACGTCTAGTAGGTTGTAGCAACTCGAAGTTAAAAAGATCCGTCAGTAGAGCGCCTTAGGGATACTCACATACACAAGCGCTTTTACTATTTATTTATTTATAGCCCTTTGTAGAGCTGCCTAAGCTTTCGTATTTTTAAACATATAACTATAAGAAAAATTACTTATAATCCCGTGTCGCAGAGTCAGGTTTCTGGTTTTTCTCTTAATGTTACCAGAAGAGATCTTGTTTATTGCACAACATTTACAGTACGTTTAGTGTAGGATGGTGCGGCTAACAGTTCTTTTCACTCTTGAAAGTTTACCGCGATTAACGATAATATTATGTGTTGTGAACGTCATACAGGCGACTGTCACAGTAGGTACACATGCTATCTGAATAACACTATAGTAGGAGTTATGGAGCTAAAAAAGTTATATTAAATACGAGTTAAATATAACAATCATATCATCATAAGTTAATTATTTTCAGTTATATTAAAACGAAAGGTATAAAGTATTAAAGAAAAGAAATATGAAAAACCGAATGACGTACTAATATGATATTTCGCTATGAGTTTATACGACTATTAAACGTCCGCTAAGAACGGATTTTGCAAGAGGCTCGGATAAAGGTCTAAAGGCGGGCAAAGACGCGGGCGTCCGCTAGTAATGTATAATTATAATTCTTCACTTGCGCTCGAACAATGCTTGAATCTTAACAATACCACTGTCTTTATGGATGAAGCAACAAATAAAGAGACAGAAAGAGAGAATGGATACATAAAAAGCTTTCACTCAATGAATTATGACGGCGAGTATACTCGTACCTACATGACATCATCCTGTATGAGGGTGCAAATTATGAATCTAGTTTTCTACATTTTTATACATTTATCTATGATATATTTTTATATGTAATGTATATACTATGTATAAATGTATACATAAATGATATTTAAAAAAACAGCTGTTAACCAACTTCAAAAAAAAGGAGGAGGTTCGCAATTCGACGCGTACCTCAGAACTTCGTTACCTCAGAACTTCGTCATTTCTTAACCAATTTTGTTTTTTGTTTGAATGTGTATACTCCTACTGTCTATAAGTGGTCCCTGATGATGGGATCCTGGAGAAATCGAGGGATACTTTCAAAAACTGTAAGGACAACTATAGCGTTTTATATTTTTCCATTAACCTTTTTATAGCACTACAACTTAATGAAGGTCGGGAGTAGATCTGATGATGGAGTCGAAACACACACGAGGGAACTCTTTAACGGTTTACAACAGTTATCTTGTGCTAGACAAGAAAGGGCATCCATATTATAGCTTGTGGCATGCGCGATGTATTTACAAGACGGAGGTCCTGGGTTAGATCTCGGCTAGGCCGATTTTCTTAATTAGTCCAGATCTGGCTAGTGGGCTTTGACCGCGCTAGTTACCACGTATCGGCAAAGACGTACCACCAAGCGATTTAGCGTTACGATGTCGTGTACTTAAATTGCATCATAACTTACCATAATGTGAGACAATTAATAATAAGCCTTCTTACCTGCTTTTCGCTACCAACACTTACTCGTTGTAGTATAGTCAATTTAAGCATTTGAGCGTAGAAAGTTCAGGCTTTATATGTTTCATAGAATCTGAATCCGAAAACGTGACGCTAGGCAATACTGCGTCACAAAGCAAAAGCTCACTGCAATGGGTACATTAGACTCAGTTAGCCAAAGGCTTCCTTATTAAGACTAGTCTAAATCCTTTTTGGTCACATTTAATGACGTACTGAGTCAATCTTACCTCGTAACCAGTTTGATGGATAGCAACTTGATGTCTCGTATCAGATTCTATAGCTCGGACCAATCGAAACTAAGAGAAATTCTTAAATAAACTCATTAATTAAAAAAATTGTTGTGCTTATTCTTACGTAAGTGTGTTAGAATTCAAGTTTCTAAGCGTGTTTCTAGTTTTGGAAACTGAGTTTGTTTTTGTAGATACATGAGACGCGGCAATGTGTTTGACCAGGGTTTCTGGGTTTGGAGATTTTTATCACTGAGGGTGTAAAAAAGGTGTTCTTGTTCGGGATTAATAACTGTGACACAAAGTTAGTGCTACTAAGACTGAAATCATATTAATTGATATTGATACGCGGCACAATCCAAATTGATCCGCTTTGCGAGAACAAGCTCATGACTAAGGGCCCCGTTTGGGTTCGAAACTAGTCCGGACGTTGTATCACGTGAGTTTTAGCCATGTTTTATATTATTTAATTAATACGAATAACACTCACGACAGTTTAAATTCTAAAGAAAGACTGAAACCTTATAAAAATATTATTTTTTAATTTTCAAAATATTATAAAGCTCACTCCCTGTACATCACGTTGTATATAATTTTATGGTTATAGTTAGAATATTTTTTGCCTAATATACAAGCTTTTTAATATTGCTGAAATTCAAAGTCTTTTTTTATTTTATCTTTATTTTCCATTTCTATAAAAATGCGAAAGTTTGTGTGTAAGTGTGTATATTTGTTCCTTCTTTACGCTGCGGCTACAGAAGCTATTTGGTTGAGAATTTGAATGGAAATAGATACTTTTACTCTAGATTAACACATGGGCTACTTTTTATTTAGGAAAAATCCATGGTTCCCGCGGGATTTGTGAAAAACTGAATTCCACGCGAACGAAGTCGAAAACAGTTCAATTTATGAAGGTTGAACAATTGGAATAGCTTCGAGTAACTAAAATTTCATATGAAAAATAAGCAGTAAATATGCGTAGCGTTTGTATTAGAAATACTCAAATTTTTGTAGTTGTTAAGTTGAGGTTAAGTTTCAGCTTGATGTTTATAGCATTTCGATTCTCCATTAACGTCTTGAAGCACAATTGTTAAAGCGCGCAGCGATCCGACGTTGAATGATCAGCATAACAGTAAATTCGTAAAAACCAACAATAATGAAGATTTACTACTGGACTGTGCAGGTGGGTAGATTGATTGGATGATAACGTGGCTCTATTGATCAGAGCTTTGATGGCTTTTAGAGTTCCGCGACAGCGCTCGCCCGATAGCCGCGGTTAAGAGATTGATGTTTGACTTTCCTTACTTTTAGTTTGGAACGGTTCGTCAGACAATCAATGGCGGTCCACTTAATAAGTAGTAAAAGAGAAGTCTTCATTAAATGCAAAACGTAACTCGTTTTAATAGAATGTTCCGTTTCGATCACTGTGTAGTCAGATATAAACTTAGAAGATTATGAAAACAAACTAATGAATTACATTATACTTTTATTATGTACTATTGAAATATTTATTTATTTTTATTATTTATTTATTTATAGAAATTTATATTTTTGCTAATTCAAGGTTTCTATAAACACATATGAAGTGTTATTAGGTTGTTGACCCCGTTTATTATTGTAGGTCTTATACCTACTATTACGTATTATATTTAAATAGCAAATCACAATTTCACAATAAATATTAAAAATAAATTTATTTACGAATATAGGTAATTTGTTTTTTTAAGGAATTCTTTGTGGCTGTATTATGGATTGATTTGTTGTGAATTGTGAATGCGATTGATTTTGGAATCCCCCGGTTGCTAGGGCCCTAATGCCTAACTACGAGCAAAATGTAAAATTTTTTAATATTGTTTTTATATTATTTCCAAATTGACCATCATTGAAAGAAAGTATGTATGTATAAATGAGAGAAAGTAAAAAAGAAACATACATGTATATATAATAAATAAAGAGCACTTAATAAAAGTAAAGTGCCTGTAGGTCAAGAATGCTGTCTTTACGCTATATGAATCATATCGTTAATGATTTTACTATAATTGTTACGCTTCGTTATGAATGAACGTGGTCTACTTATAGTCTTGTTCACATATGCCATTCAGGTCAAAAAAAGTTCTACGTCTCCTATAAAAATGGTTAAGGTGTCACTCGATTCGGAATTGAATGTACATAGTTTTTGAAAATATTGGAGGCCCGCTCGCAAAAATTGCAAAAGTCATAAACAATTAACTAAAAATAAAAAAACCGAAAGTGGTTCGGTTTTTAACTTATAACTCAAAAACTATTTAAGATATTTACTAATCTGAAAGTACCAACAGACAAATATAGATATATATATTTCAAATTCAAGCTAGAATGAAGCACTTTTCATTATTCGTATAACAATTCAGTCCTACGCAGGCCCCGATCCAAAGGGGGCAAGCAATTTGCCCATTTGGTTCCGTTTTTGTAATACGTACGTTCGGAACCTTAAAAATAAGTATTTTTGGTATCGGCCCCTGGTCCTACGATGCAAAACTACGATCATATTCAGCAGGTAGGTAGGTAGCAAATACAGTTTTGAATAAAAGCCTTTAGGAGATGATCAATAGCTGCAAACGCGATTAGGTGTAGATACCTACGTGAGCATAGGCAATGGTGAGCCCAGATGACTTGCCCGCAGGCTAGAGCCGTAGGCCGCGCCACTTTCTATGCCGCCCGTCGCTCGACGACCGGCCACAATCGATCTCCTCGTATCATTTAATTTCTCCAATTACAAAAGTAATATATTTATATCCCATTGACCCGATATCGGACACTCAACTGCTTAAATAAACACTTGAATTTGAGGCGACTGATTGATTGTAAACACTTAACCAATTATTATTCATGTCTTCTTTACTATAGAATAATCATAAGACATACTAACCATGCTTTGTTTCAAATAAATTGTGAGATGGTAATAACAACAAAAGCTTTGAATAGAATAGAATAGAATAGAAATCATTTAGGTCTTTGCTTAGTTTGTGGTAAATTATTTCACTATTATATTATTAATTCTATGCTATTTACAATAAATTAAGAGCTACATACAATACAAATCTGTAACCTGTGATGTGGTTTGAAAAATACATATAGATATATATCAATTGAAACAACATATCAGGCGGTATTTTTGTTGTAAATGAGTTAAAATTTGAGCTCATTCAGAAGCGTAATATATCCAACTTGAACTTTAAACTATAGCCAGACTGATTGACAAACCCACTTAATTTGTCATAGGTTTAAGTTCTGTCTGTTAAATGGTGATAATTAAATAGTGATAGTTAAAAAGTGATAGTTAAATAGTTATAATGATATAGAAGCTAGTGGGTGAGTTATCCATATAGTCCAGCCAATGCATTGTTAGTTTCTTGGCTAGGAGGCAGGACGAGCGGGGAAGGGGAAACCGTAAAAGACGTCTTTAACTCTGCTACTAGCGGTTGCCAGTCCGTGATTTCGCTCGTGCTTGAATCTCTGCTATACGATTTTTAATCCTGGTTTTCATCTGATAGTATTAGCGCTATACTTGATCAATAGTGTAGTTAGAGGGTAGAACTGTATTAGTAAGTGGAGCGGTCGTTCCGGTAATGATCGATAGTGCTACTTTGTGTATAGTGCCATCCTTGACACGTAAAGCTTAGTACCTGCTCTGAGGCTAAGGCTTCTCCGTTATCAGAAGTGGAATTTAGTCTGTTCCATAAATATATTTAGGATAGTTACATTTATGATGCGTATCTTATTTACCATGCTTTTTCAATCAGTTCTACCTAAATCGGCTTAACGCTTTGTGTGATGGTGCATATAACGTGAATATTGTTTGATCGTCGAACAATGCCTGCGCACATTTACATTTGCTTTATAGTACATTATTAAAGCAGCAATGTATACTCAATCATTTCTTGACCCCGTATAAACCTGTTGTGTTATTGTTGTCCCGGTGATACGCAGACGTTGGAGCTCATTTGTCACCGACGAGATAACAGTCAACGTTCGTTGAATCCACAATGGGTCATATTTTGTTGAACATAGAAATATCAAACACTTTTCGGTTACAAAAAATCTGTTAGAAAGTAAAATGATTCCGATTGAAGTAGAGAAACAATAAATCCTTCGGACGGTTGAATGAAACGGAGAAAGTTATTCCTATTCAAGCGTGTTCAAAATAAAAAAATAAAAATAAATGGTAAGTCAGTTTTTTGTTTACATTCTTTATTTCGTCTCGTTAAACCTAATAAATGGCTGGTGGGAGGCGTCGGCCTACCGGCAAAGACGTACCGCCAAGCGATTTAACGTTCTGGTACGATGTCGTGTAGAAAACGAAAGGGGTGTGGATTCCATCCTTTTCCTCCACTTCTGGGTTTAAAAAATATTTATTATTTCACTAAGAATTAACTCATTCACTTATGTGAAACTTACAGGCTTGTATATTTCAGTTTGAGCGTACAAGAAATAGTAAAACATAGTAATAATAGTAGTGCTAACAAATAAACTATAAACAATAATATAATAACAAAATATACAGTAAGAATTATAACGTGATAAACAAAAATACAATTGATTTCATTAATGTAATAAATCTAATAAATTATGAGGATCAAAACAGTAAACAAAAAAAAAAAGAATTGTTTCCATAACGATTTACCTGTCATTTGAGTGGATCGATTTAAACCGCTCAATGATACGCAATAACCATATGTCATTGTAATGGAGCATAAAAGCACAGTGGCTACCTGTGTTCAGAGCCATAAAATGGATCACTTACCTACATACAACTACCTACAGTTTGATCGAATCAATAGCGGATGTTACAGCGTGATTCCAAAAATGTTTCGAGCTCTCTGAAAACCATGGGATATCATTATCCTGCATATTAATTCAAATACTGCATATTGTTGTATACTTCTTCTACAATGTGAGGCTAGTGGAAAACCGCAATCTCGTTTGCATAAAATTTATTAAATGACCAATTTTTAGCTACATGAATACTAAGCTACTCTTAAAAGATAGAACGGACGTTTTAGATTTATAAAAGAGGAATATCCCTCAACGTATTGTTTTGTTATATCTACAAATGATCAGTGGCCTAATTCACTATTTTGGTCTTTATTATCAACTGATTGAAGTGGACAACAAAGTGTCATCAACATACTATATAATGTACACCGTAAGTACAGGATGACGTTTGTAATTTGTATCATAGTGTGTGGATGACATTTTGCCAATTGAATTGTTTTTTACTTTGATGAGTTGATAATAAAAACCAAAATAGGAAATAGGCAGCGTTTTCGTAAAGTTCCCAAGCGACTCGTCTCATTTCGATACTTCCAAAAATTATCGTATCGTATTATTAAAATCTTGTCAAATAATATAATTATGTAAACCTTTTTCATTATCTATTGGTGAAAATCGTATGAAAATTTGAAGATACATACAAGGAGTAAAAATAAACAAAGCTTTAAACGGTAATATCAACAATTATTAAATCGTGCAAGGAAAAGTATCAAAATACTTGGACCTTGCTCACGAGATTATCGCCATGTGGAATGTTGAGTCAACCATTATTGTTCCAATAGTAATTTCAATGGTCTTATAGCGGAAAGCTTCGACCAACACCCAAAGAAGCTTTCGCTTGAATATTGGCTCAATGCTTGAGACGCGCGTATTGTGAGGTGATTCCTCACTATGGAAAAAGCCCCGCAACGGAAGGTCAGTAGTTACTTATTTTTACTGCATTTTAAAGTGTTTTGTGTTGTACATTGTATTTTTTTTAAATATTATTTGGTAACATTGCAGGCAAAAAAGGAGTAGAAAGAAGGAACAAGTTCTGGCTACGTATTAAAAGGAACTGGACTGGCATAAAGACAGTCGGAGAACTGTTCTTCCTACTCATGGACAAGGAGACGTTTATGAAGGTGACCGCAGACCTTCAGTAATGGAAAGGCATTTTAAGAATATTGTACTTTATAAACATTGTTAAAAAATCAAAATAGGAATATGTATGAGGTAAAAAATCAACAAAGCTTACAAAAGAAACAAGTTCTTAATCCTAGCATTGATGGTTGATCAGATGCCGTGATGTGGCCGGAACGCGGAGGCATGATGCGATAAGCCGTGCGTGTCCCTCGTGATTTATAGCTCTACCTCGGCTTCCGTTCACTTGTGAGGAAATAGGTTCACTTAAAGGTTTTAGGGCGCAATTATATATTTTTTGACGTGGCAACCTCTTATAATTCGATGAAGCCGACTGCACAATCGAAAAAAAATCAAAATTCAATTAATTCAAGTAGGACCAGTTAACAAGCACTTTTGAAACGTCTGTTGACTATTTATAAATATTCTACATATATATAAAAGATGACGTCATGCGATTGGAGTTTGGTACCACCATGCTGCCCCAATGCGGGTTGGTGGGCTTAAAATAATATTTTTTATCTGTTGCAAAATCATATCATTATCAGCCAATTTAATGATATTGACCGATACCAATAGTTTAACGTGCATTCGAGGCAAGGTATTGTAACGCCATGTCTCCAACTCCGTGCGAAAGAGAATTTATTGAAAGGAAGAAAAACATTATGCTAACGCCCAATCTAGTGGGCCGAAGGCAAAAGCCGTCTAAGCTAAGCACTGGACCACAGAGTCATTTATCATATTTGAATTTCTGTAGTCGAATTAATTTTGTACCAAAAGAATGTTGAAAGTAAAGTAGCTAGCTATAATTTTATTTAACGTTTGCGTCATCGACAAGTCACGGGTAGCAGATGCCAAGCTCTTGGTCGAAGAACGACTTGTGCCGGGCATTAGCAATCTTGCTACTCCGAACTACTAATACACTCGAATAACCAACAAGCCACATTCACTAAATCGATCCATTAGGTCAAGGGTCGCTACAATGAAAGACCAGGACGGATATAGTTCACAACGCTACACTACGTAATTCCATTTGTAATGACGAATCACGCCTCCAATAGCAGAGACTAGAGCGGGATAGCGCTATCGACAGTGCAAAGTTGGCAAGATAAACGGATAATGCAAATGAGACTATAATAATTTTACTTAAAGTTTATTTTAGACAGGTCACGCAACGGTCACGATTTCGGTATAGTATTTAGTTGTCGGTATTTCATTTCGTTGTTGTTAGTCATATAAATTATTACTTAATATAATTATTAAAATAAATATTAGTAAAGCTTATTGTTCCATTTTCAAATAATAATAAATAAATGTTGCACTTACTGATGCTATAAAAACATTATCAGAAATATAATCTCCTTTCTTTGAAATCGGTGAAAACATTCGTCCCACTCCTAATTCAAGATCATGTAATACAAAGGTAGAACAAAAAGGATAAAATTCAAACACGTGCGCCTCATAATTGTCCACGGACTCTTTTAATAAAAATAGAAATATATTTTTAACGTTACTTACCCTCTATAATGTTATGTTAAATCATCATCAGGCAATGGGCGCCAATTGATGGATATAAGCGTCTTGTAAAGACTTTCAAACATCACGGCTCTGAGCCGCTTGCATTAAGTCAGCCATTGACGGTCCAATATTCTTACGTTTCTGCAGCGCAAACGGCAGCAAAGACGTTTCATAAGTCGAGCCGTCATGCATGCAGTGACTAATACACGATCAGTTATAGTCGTGGGTGCTGCAGAAACGTGAGAATAATTGATCGTCAATGGCGTGCATTAAGCGGCTCCTGTAACCCGCTCGATGTCATCATTCTACCAACCGATAGTGATGGTTCAACCGAGGCACCCGCTGGTGCAGGGTCAACATTCCAGCACCTCGGGATCACAACGTCCATCGGCTCTTCGAACTATGTCCCTCGCCACTTCAGTTTTGTGACTCTCGTCATGAGCGCACTTGAGCTATGGCGGCAACTTTGCTCCTCATTTCTGATCCGATCACGCAGAGATACTCCGAGAATAGCTCGCTCCATCGCACGCTGAGTCACTACGAGCCTGCTTATGAGGCTCATAGTAGTCATAGCAACCAAGTCTTTTAAATATTTTGAATTTAAACCTAACTAACCTAACCTAAACTAACGGGCACTTGTGGCCTCTAATCAGTCAAAATCAATAGTACGCCGCCATGGGCCAAGCGGACGGTTTGTTTAAGATACACCGTGTGATAACACTTCGACTTCGTTTGCTAAGAACATATTACCATTACACAGAAATTATAGAATACTTAACGGTCATTTGAAGGTACAAATTCAGTTCCTTAATTGAAATACCCATTCTGAATGACCCTTACATTGTTTTGGAAGAATATCTGGGCGACTAGACTAGCGACTGGGCTTTGCTAGATATATTTAAAAAAAGTCATATTTTTGATTAGAATACGTTTCTTGTTTTTACTTAATAGATGGACTTTCAGGTGTAAAAAATAATATAACATGATTTCTTTATTATAGTTACTATTATTTATATTATATTATTGTATGAAGAAGACGAATGATGATTATAAAAGAACAATTGTTAAGATCGTTGCCTGCTTCTTTCAGCAAAATCTGCCTTCCCAACCACCAGTTGTCCAGCACTTTTGGAACGTCAATTTTGACTATTTGACAGACTCTACGTCTTTAATAACTTGAAATAGTTAAAAAAACTAAAAAACAGGCATTTAGCACGCACTAAAAATTACAAATATTGAATTTACGTCACATGACTATAATTTTCGTATTTCTGACAGCAAACCCTTTAATTTGATATCCATATCATAGGAGTGAGTTTCAAACAGCCAGTCCGCCACCTTGGGGAGGCCACCATATTCGATTTGTAATGACGTTTCTTAGCTAGTCATATATTGTCATCCGAACTCAGAGGGTGTGCAAAATTTCATCCTACACCAAGACCGGAAGGTGGGTCAAATTGAGATTGCAAGATTTGTCTTTCCTACATAGTTAAAGTGATTGGATGAGTGATCTGATTGATTTTTGATTTTGATTGGACGAAGGTCTGTTAATACAACCTATATCGTACAATAAACTATTCAGACAAAGGCAGCCATATTTTAGTACGCAATTATGTGAATATCGGACTCGTAATCTTGCGAATATCGTCACAAGTCTGTCTCGATAACCCGATAAATGTTGCATTTATATAAAATACATAACAAAGTGTGTTTGCCAACGGTGTCACTCATAATATTTATCGGTTATCTTCCGCACATGTCTATTTGTTTTATAAAATACTAGTAGAACCACACGGTTTCACTCGCGTAGTTCCTGTTCCCACGTAGCAATATGATAAAGCCCATCACACTAACTAATAACGATTTAGTAGATCCAGACTTAATAATAATTAACCAATATTCGGCAGACTTCACACACGTAGAGAATTAAGAAAATTCTCAGGTATGGGTTTCCTCACGATGTTTTTCCTTCACCGTTTGAGACACGTGTTATTTAATTTCTTAAAATGCACATAACTGAAATGTTGGAGGTGCATGTCTCGGACCGGATTTGAACCTACACCCTCCGGAATCGGAGGCAGAGGTCATATCCACTGGGCTATCACGGCTCTTAAGGGTAAAATTTACAAAACGGTTGTAAGAACTGTCGTACTATAAGGGTAGAATTTTGGGCGGTAAACGCAACGGATAGTAAAAAAATGCATGCAAATGAAATGTGTATGTTGAGATGGATGTGTGGCATGGTGGCATGACAACAATGGATATAATAACGAATGAGTATATAAGAGGAAGTCTGAAAGTGGCGCCAATGTCAGTAAAATTTTCATGTTGCAAAGGTCAAAGAAGAGATGAAAGGAGTGTGTGACAGGGGACATGTATGTAAAGGGAGTGGATGGTGAGTTGACAAGTAATAGAGACGAATGGAGGAGATTGACATATTGTGCTCACCCCACTTAAGTGGAATAAGGGAAAAGAGATGATGAAATCCAGAGATTACCCCTTCCAACATCATAAACTCACTAGCACACAAACTTCACCTCTTTATAATATAATTATAGATAAAAATATGTTCTAAATATTTAATTCATTTACACAAATTTTCGTGTTTACTCTACCAATCTTCTACAATGGGTCATTTAGAAAAAGGAAGTTAGTAAGACTATGTGACTAACTCACATTGAACCAGCATGGTGGGTATACATTCAATATGATTACTTTTTGAGTCATGAAATAGATAGATAGCCTAATTTTTCCAAAGCAATCAATAGTAATGTATATTTGCGTTCCCCCTGAGATTAAAAGGTAACCCAAGTTATTCCTTTTAACAATAACATTAATTGCCAGTGAAAATCCGTTAAAAATTGGCCTAGCCATTTTATAGATTAACCGGAAAATATTTTTCATTATTACGCATTTAGTTAAAGGTAAGTTTAACGTCATAACATATTTTTTACTAACTGTTGATTAATATTTAAAAAACGCGAATGGTAGCAAATATCATAACTGCGAAATAATTAATAGGCACAGTTAACTCAAATTTGGGTCAACAAATAAAGGTGGGGTTGGCGAAATAGTATATTTTTTTGCTTTATCTTTTATACGAAACAGAAATGTTGATTAGATAATACAAACAGATAAAGTCGTTAAAGTAAATAGAAGATGCACATTTTTTGCTGATAGCTCTAACTATACCGTTTGGGAATTCTTCATGTTTATGAAATGGGTACACTAATTAGGTGGTTAGAAAATTTCTAAATATAATAATAATAATAATAATGTAGTTCCAAAAGTCTTAATTTTAGGCCACGGCCAACCGGCGACCAATCTCATGTTGAGATTATATTTTCTACGTACAGTAGGAAATATTATAGTGCACAATTGTTTGCGCAAGCACAGGTGCACTCTCAATTCCCTCACTCTCATAGTACGATGGGACGGTAGACCTACATGACCGGTCAAAGATCATGCGCAGGACCGACGGCATTACGTGCTTTCCGAGACAAGAAGGTGTACCAATACCGCCAATTTCCCAACTCCAGGCTGCTATTGAGACGTAACGTATTTTTTTTGTTAAGACCCGGGATTCGAATCCAGGAATCTCATTGTCCGTAGCTGAACCATCTTACCACGGGACCAATAAAGCAGTTCAAAATATATACAACTAGCCCGTGACGTCGCGTCATCTGCAAGAAATTCCATTTTTATATAATCGTATTCCATGTTTATACATTTACATACATACTACATATATTTCAAAAAAAAAACATGGAGTACGATTAACTGTGATTTTGACCCGGCCAAGACTAACTCTAACAATCATTTTTATTGAGTTGGGAGAAAAGTTCTGCAGTACAAAACAGTGCAGTAAATTTAATATAATCCTTTTAATATTACGAGTTAGTAAACGTTTGTACGGATCCGATTTGGCTGGAATTTTAAACGAAATTATATACCTGATACCCTGGATTAACACATGGGTTTAGTCCCGAACATTTCCCGAGATTTGCGAAAAACTGAAGGTTTTGATGGTATGCATATTTGCTACTCTATCGCCGTGACTTATAAAAGTTATTAGGTATATATACGTAAATTTAATATAACCTGATGGTCCAACGCGGAAATGCAGCTTCAATGCATTCATACTTACCACCATTCCACGAGGGCATTATTTGTACAGTTATTAGTATAAGTTAGCTTAAGTTTCCTATTGTATTCTCTCTAAATGTAAAATGTAAAAAAAAAAAATGTGGTTGATAAGTAAGTAAACTGAACCGAAACTTTAAAGTTCTGTCTGTAATATTCGAGGTACCATAAATAAGGTGTTATCGATCTGATATTATCAGACCCCGTAGAATGCGGAAGAGAGAACTACATTGGAGAACTATACGTTTTAGAACTAATTCAAAGTCTATCTATATTAAAGTTTACGGTCATCTGAACTGCGCTGGCCCTCTGTGGATTAATATACGAGCACACTCTATGGTTGAATATAATATTTAATAAAAGGACAGGATAAGTGCAAGTGGAAATCGCCCACCAGTGGTTCCGTAAAGATTTGTGACTAGTACTTTATATGAACACTATAATTTTTATTATTTAATACAAATGAATAGCTTCTAGATTTTTCCGTGCTCATAAAGTTGCCGGTATTACTTGCCGTTTTTATAGTTCCGGGTCAAAGAAAAGTACCATAATTTATTTTCTTTATAACGTCGAACATACGTTTTTGCTGCATTTTTTTATATTATAAAGTTTGATTTTTTCATAGCTATAGCATATTCAAGAGTCTACTACGTGAATATTATGGTTTTGATACAGCAGGCGAACCAAAGTCACTGGCATAGCTCAGCGAGTAGCAAAGCTGAAGTGGCAATGGGCAGGCCACAAAGATTGAAGAGCCGATGGACGTTGGAGTCCCAAGGTGCTGAAAAGACGACCCCGCACCGGAAAGCGAAGTGTTGGTCGACCGACTAGGTGGACCGAGGACATACTCGTAAAGCGGGTTGCAGGGAGCCGCTGGATTATGGCGCCTCGAGACCGTTGTGCTTAGAGGTCTATGTACAGCAGTGGTCGTCTATCGGCTGATGATGATGATGATGATGATGATGATGATGGTTTTGATATCAACTCGATACCTCTACGCGTTCCCGAGATAAAGGGTCTTGACTGTCAGATGGACCGTCTAAAAAGTGACCTATCGAAAATGGTTTAGTTTTTTTCATTTAGCGATAGGGAACCCTAATGATGATTGTTTATTTTGCTTAATAATATAAGTGTTTAGTGGTGGCCGGAGCACACGACGCGACGAGTGAGAAACAAGAAAGCCTTGTGGAAATATAACAAGAACGGGTCCTGGTCGTATAAAGTGTAGTAAGTGAAACTACGAACCGATTATCAATTGCTATTTCATTACACGGCAGGCACCTGCCCGGTTTGCCTGCTGATTTGCAGTAACTATCCTCACTTAACTTTACGAGTAGATGTTTCATAATTGTGTTTTTACCCTTTTATACTGTACTTGCCGACGCGGTTTCACCCGTAGTTTTTATTCCCTTAAAAATACGAAGATAACCCATAGCTCATGACACTCACAAATAATGAGGCTTAGGTACTAGTGGTAAAAGAATTTTCAAAATAGGTTCAGTAGATCTAGAAATTACACCCAACGAAACTACAAACTTTTCATTATAATATTAGTAAAGCTTTTCTCATCATACTCGTCTTAAAAATAAAAGTGTTTTTAGATAAGCGTAGATAAAATTTTTACGGTACGAAATAGAAGTATAAAATATAAAAGTTAACGTTAAAAATTACTTGCTGTTACCTCTTTAGTTAAAAAAACCATTTCATATTGTTTCCTATTATAATTATCAATCTTGTTTCGATCTTTTAGTGCAGTTGGGTTTTCGATTTATTAAATTATTTTTTTTTTTTTTTGTCTTTAAAAAGGTTTATAGGTAAATTCATTAAGTATTACAATTTGTATTTGGCAACTTCAAATAAGGTAAACTAGTTGGCTAGGATTTTTTACAAATTAGGATAGTCTAAGATTTTAGTATCAAGTGTTAAGTGAAACACAATATTACTTGTTACTACACTATGTTTCCTGAAGAGGACAATATATGGGGTTCAAGAATCGTGTATATTATGATCCTCATGTGCAAATTAATTGGAATATCTAACGTTAATAGTATACCTAACAATGCTTTCATGCAGGGTGCAACGGGTTATACAATAATCCTTATATTCTTTTATATATTCTTGGGAATACCTCTACTTTATATGGAAGCCGTTGTAGGCCAGTTTACGAGAAGAGACTGTATAGGTGTTTGGAAAATCCGTCCATGCTTCTCTTTCATGGGTTATGTGCTTTTAATATGGCAAACCGTAATCTTATTGTACAACCAAATTGTGACGTCATATTTGGTACATTATTTTTTAATAAGTTTCGAAAACCCGATACCGTTTTATACTTGTGGTGCGTGGAGCTCAGTTTATTGCAACAGTTTGGCAACAAATTACACGGTCAATCAGGACTGCATAAAATACCAGAATATGTTTCCATATTGTAAAAATCTGTACCAAACCTTTCCCGAATACCAATATTGGAGATTCTATTTAGTGAGTAATGCAGGAAATAAAGGATTTAATGTAGCATGGAGAGTCTGCGTCGCTTCAGGGCTACTATGCTTTGTTTTATACCTCAGCAACTTCAAGAGATCAAGGTCACTGAAATGGTTCGCCATCTGTTTTCCAATTTATTCAATATTGGCAATGACGATGCTGTTGGCGGGCTCCATGAGACAGAAAGGAATAGTGGCCAAGTATGAAGAGTCTTTAGATTTAAACTGCGATGAATTCTTCAAGAATTTTCGACTAACACATCTCATACAGCAATTAACGTATAATTTGAATATAGGTTCTGGAACGATGTTCACCCTATCGTCAACTTTATCGTTTAGGTCTCCTTGTTTTTCAGACATTGTAATATCTGTAGTTATCTGCACTTTATTTACTGTAATCTTCATTTTGACGACCGCTATGATGACGTGCCCTTACTCATTTGAGTACGGAATTAAACCTGGAGCAATAATGCGCACACCCATGAGCCTTAACTTTGAAAAAATTCCAAGATTAATCAATCGCTATGAACATAAAATGTTTTATTTAATAGTGATCTACAGTTGTGAAGCCATTTTGGGGCTAAGTACTATGGTGGTATATTTATTTTGCATTCTCGAGGTAATCTTTAAGAAATATCCTATTTTGGCAAAGTATCCGGGTTTGACAACATTCTGTGCTGTATTGTTGCTGTTTTTCATGACAATACCATTTTTAAGTTACAATGGCATCAATTTGTCTCTAAGTTTTCGATTATATATAACTTTGTTATCGACGTTCTTAAGCCTAGTAGAGGGGGCAGTGTTTATAATTTGGTATGGCGTAAACAGATTTTCTGAAGATATTCATTTTATGCTGGGTATAAAACCGAAAAAAATTATGAAAGTGACATGGATTTTCTCCGTCATTTTATTAGGATATGCGTTATGCAATGAATTGTATAACCAATTGATAAGTTTGACTGGTTATGCGTATGGTACTTATACGCTGATATGTTTTCTCATTCTCATAACAGCAGTGTTTGTGATAAGATTACTAGTAGCCACCTGTAGGAAAAGTTTCCACAGGTGTATTTCATTAGACCCTACATGGGGGCCAAGTAATGATGTGCTACAAAGAAGCCGTGCGATGTTTTCAGCTCAAGCTATGACCAAGGAATATATATACCGGCAATACCATCTTCAAGCTGGAATTATGGCACGGCAAAGGAGAGCCAACAAGACGATATGCTATCGCTAAATACATTCAACACAGATATATTATAGACAAATATATTTAAAAAAGTTTTTAAGTATCATGTGATTTCATTGCCATTTAAAAACCTCTAGTACTTTAATTTAGTTCACAGTATCATTAATTTAGTTCCCTTGGTATCTAACAGATACACACTTCAGTTTATGTCCGTGGTATTCAATACTTCTTTATCATATTTGAATTCTTTATACTAACATACAACGCGTTTACTTTATATTATGAGAGATTTAGCGGGGTTCTTAAAAAAATATTTTATCATGCAAAATGCATATTTTAAACGTTTTTTTAGGAATATTCGTATGCATATTTTAAATGTGTAGTCGTTCCCACTTTATTTCCAATTAACCGTAAAGACCGTCTTAGTCCACGACAAATAGTTCATAGGACGAAGGTCTAACCCATGGACATCATCGGTGTTGAACCCAAAACTCCATAACTAATTCCAAAATTTGACCTTATCTAGGTATAAAATTAGTGTTAAAAACGGATGTAGATTAAGCAGCGATAATATAATGCACCATATCTATATTAATATTTAGTTAACTCAATTTTCACACCTAGATTTTATAACACACTCTGACTTTTTATCTGGTTGATATTTTTGATTTAGTATCGCCGATTAGCAAGACCTTTTAATATCTTACTAATTATAACTATAGAGTATGAGCCGTGAAAGCCCAGTGGATATGACCTCTGCCTCCAATTCCGGAGGGTGCGGGTTCGAATCCGGTCCGGGGCATGCACTTCCAACTTTTCAGTTGTGTGCATTTTAAGAAATTAAATATCACGTGTCTCAAACGGTGAAGGAAAACATCGTGAGGAAACCTGCATACCAGAGAATTATCTTAATTCTCTGCATGTGTGAAGTCTGCCAATCCGCATTGGGCCAGTGTGGTGGACTCGAGCTCAGCAGTTTGCCGAATATGGGTTGATGACGGACGAATAACTATAGAACTTTTTCCTACATGGTCGTATGCTTTGCATGTCAAGACATCAACACATGAGATTCTTTTTAAATAGTGTTAAACTTAATTATTTGAAGTATAATTATTAATTATTAGCTATATATTAATTATCTTCTAAATTACCGGATGGATTTCCACGCGATATCCTAAACTTACAGAAATGCAAGCTTCGTTTCATTGAGATAGAACAATTGTGAAAATAAGTGATTTCTAATACTTGCAGTATTCCACCAGTAGATAATATTATTAGTAGTAGATTATTCGTGAGTCATCCTATTATAATACATTTATTCTGCCCATATGTATTAAAATATACCTGTATTAGCTATTACGTAACTTATGAATATGAGTCACCATCCAAAACATGACAATACTTTTGGCTTTTAATATTCGTAGACTAGTTTAAGTAATTTACATTGGTTATATTTAATTTGAGCCGTGGTAGCCAAGTGGATATGACCTCTGCCTCCGATTCCGGAGGGCGTAGGTTCGAATCCGATCCGGGGCATGCATATCCAACGTTTCAGTTATGTGCATTTTAAAAAATTAAATATCACGTGTCTCAAACGGTGAAGGAGAAACATATTGAGGAAACCTGCATACCCAAGAATTTTCTTAATTCTCTGTGTGTGTGAAGTCTGCCAATTCGCATTGGGCCAGCGTGGTGGATTATAGGCCTAACCCCTCTCATGCTGAGAGCAGACTAGTATGGGTACACAGCTAAAAAGTTGGAGGTGCATGCCCCGGACCGGATCCTAACCCACACTTTCTGGAATCGGAGGGAGAGGTCATATCCACTTTTTTATCCCGGAAAACTCCATGGTTCCCGCGGGAACTGTGAACAACTAAATTCCACGCGAACGAAGTCGCCGGGCGTCAGCTAGTATATTATTTTATTAGTATATTAATTTTAAGTCAGCAGTGGTCGTTTGTCGAGTTTACTAGTCTAATTCATAATAGTTTTGAATATCTCCGAGTACCTAGGTATACATAACTTCCATACTTGTCAAACGTAATTCAAGCGCGCGCTTTTCAATATTATTTGCTCTGCTATTAAAAGCACGTGGAACCGGTTCTAGGTAAAATATATTTTGATGGATATGCCCTCCGACTTCGATTCGGATGGCGTATAGGTTCAAATCTGGTCCGGTGAATGCAATACACACTTTTCAGTGTTGTGTTTTTGCGAAATTAAATATCACGTGTCTCAAACGGTGAAGGTAAAATATCGTGAGGAAATCTACATACCTGATAATTTTCTTAGTTATCTACGTGTGTGAAGTCTGTCAATCCGCATTGGTCCAGCGTGGTGGACTATTAGCCTAACGCCTCGTTTATAAATTTTGAAAATTTTTTCACAACGTTCTAGTGGTGAAAAAATTTTCAAAATCGGCTGAGTAGACCCCCGGCAATACCACAAAACTTTAACTCTAATATTAGTTTATATTAAGTAAGGATTGAAATGAGAACATAATTCAACTTGGATAATAATATTTCTATCTAAACCGTTAGATTAAAATAAGAACAAGGCATGGGTATAAAATATCTTATTATATTACATTCTTGAAGCATATAAAAAAGAAAGTCAACAGTTTCCGCCTCAACAACCGCCTACTTGGCACTGAGATGAAAATAAATAGGTACGTTTATAAAAAAAGTGGCGCGCCAAGCTGTCTGCTCATTCCACACAAACAAAAAGTTATGCCTCACGCGACTACATTGATATGTGACGCATCGCCTGACTCATTATGCTAGCAGATGAGAGATCTCCCTCTGCTAACGCATCAATGTATATTAAACAATATAAAGATTGCGATAAACTTGCTTATTTATTAACTGATAATGATGATCATCACAATAATTCCTATTAATCTATTTCAATTTAATCAATTAGATAGCCTGCCAACCCGCGATGGATTAGCGTGGTGGGTTGTAACTCTATATATGCCTGTTGTAGTGGGTCATTAAAATAGGGTGAAAATGATGATGAATAAGATACTTCTCATCTAACATGTTAGATTTTATTAAAATTTTCATTCTCTATTTATTTACTTTAAATATAATATATTTAGCATGATATCATATTATCGTCATCATTAATAACTCATATTCAGCTCACTGTTGAGCACGAGTTTTCTTTCAGAGTGAGAAAGGTTAGGCTAATAGTCCACCACGCTGGCCCAATGCGGATCGACAGACTTCACACACGTAGAGAATTAAGAAAATTCTCGGGTTTGCAGGCATCCTAACGATGTTTTTCCTTCACCGTTTGAGACATGTGATATTTAATTTGTTACAGTTTGTAATCAGTCATCCGAAGTTATGAACCGTATAGTATTTGTGTGCTTCATTATGTAACAAACGAGACTTCTATTTATTTCATAATAGCATATTTTATAACTTGAACAGCAAAATGCCTCCATTAGTAATTTTTAGAGGTATTTTTATGCGTGCGTGGGCGGTTGTACAAAACGGCTAAACGATAATAAATTAACGGAACGCAAGAGCGGCACATACCTACTTTCTCGCGTAACTGGTTTTTGTATAGGGTCTGTCATTTGATTTTGGCCAATAAATAAAAGTTAAGCTATATTATGTATGAAATATAAAAGTCTTCTGTTGTCGTTTCTTTTGTTTTCTTAAATCTATAACGAAACCTGAATTCAAATTAAAAGTTCATATATTTCTAGTACATACTTAGGCTTAGCTTATGCACGCCATTGACGATCAATTATTCTCACGTTTCTGCTGCAACCACGACTATAACTGATCGTGTATTGGTCACTGCTTGCATGACGGCTCGAAATATGACATGTTTTTGCTACCGTTTGCCCTGCAAAAAGTTGGTGGTATTCTAGGCATAATTTCTAGTTCTACTAAGCTGATTTTTTAAAATTCTCATATTCAATAAGAAACAGCTCACGAAAACTTATTTGAAAGAGCCACCACCAACCTCAACGAACTAGTGGTTGATGCTTGCAACTACACCCGCGATTGCAATGCCTATTGTATATCTAGACTCCCAAAAACGTCCTGTACGATTCTGGCGTTCATAAACGATTGACAATGCTTCCTAAGCAACACAAACACAAGCTACACTGCTTCACCGCCGGCGAAGACGTGGCCCCCGACATCTGACGTCACCCAGACCTAGGCTTTTTAACTTTAGATCTCGGGGCCACCCGTAATGATACTTTCAGGCCTTCCAGAACGGCCCTCTAAGCCGAGGTCCGAGTCTCAGGGTTAGAGAGTCGTTACGCCCATCTATTCTGCTTCTGTCATACTTCTACGCGCATCTATGATACTTCTACGCGCATTCGAACCCCCCAGAACGCTGCTGAGGTCCCTTTTAGGTACCTACGGCACTTACCTAAACAATCTGATATAAAATCCACTTTTCGTCTATTATATCTGTCGTTTCTAATCATCATTGACAACCTATATTCGGCTCACTGTTGAGCACGAGATTTCTCTCAGATTTCACTCAGTTTGGCAGACTTCACACACGCAGAGAATTTAGAAAATTCTGAAGTATACTGGTTTCCTCTCGTTTTTTTCCTTCACCGTTTGAGACACGTATATTTTAATTGCTTAAAATGCACTTATCTGAAAAGTTGGCAGTTCATGCCCCGGACCGGATTCAAACCTACGGACTCAGAATCGAAGCATTTCTAATACGGATCTTAAAATATATCTTTCCGTGTAAGTAGGTAAATCTGAATTGTGTAAATACACTGTACATACACCGAAAGAGCAAAGTAATTACTTGGCAGAAACGCTTTACATACCCACTTATTTAACGAAATTTCGGAAAACTCAAGATAATTGCATTAAACACACTCAGTAATTACAATGCACATGATATAAAGTATCCACTGAGAGTTTGTTTACGTTATATCAACTGCAATTTGAATCAATAAAGTTGAATTTAATACCCATTCCTCTTTTTCTTATAAATTCTGTGAAACTGTATCTTTTGAATAATCGTCAATTATATTATATTACTAGAGGACGCCTTGCAGTTTTACCTTAACAATCCGCGTTTCCGTGTAAATACGAGGATAAAATATAGCCTATGTTACTCGCTGATAATATAGTTTTCCATTAGCTAAACATTTTAAAATTCGATTGAGTTGTGAGGCCTTGAAAGCGTAACAAACAAATAAACTCACTTTCGCATTTGTATTATACTCGTAATAGAGGATTCCCGCAATTTAGTTCAATGGAAGTTCAGTTTTTCAAAGAAATAGTAGCCTATGTGTTAATTCAAGTTATAATATACATTAAACCAGTGTTTAATATAGATTTTACTTTTGGTTGATAGATTTGCTGAAATTGAGCAAATTCTAAATATCAGTAACAGTCTAAATTCATTTAATTATTTATAAAGAATAAATCTACCCACACAAATTTTGGCGTTTATAAATAGTTAATAAGTAATTACTTTGTTAAAATAATAAAGAATACTTTACATTTAATTAAACATTTGAACCACTAGTATTAACTTTATACACTCAAATTTATTAGTAACTAGCCGAAGCCAACAATACAAATACTGGTATATAATATGGCCTATGATAATTACTAATAACATGGCTTACTAGTAATAAGAGAATTTTCAAAAGCGGTTCAGTAGATCATACAATACCATAAACTTTACCTCTCTAAGATAAGATATTAGAATAGTATAATAGCCTATACTTTCTCATTTGAAATTTTTCGATTTTTACCCTCTCTTTACAAATATTAAGTAAAATATAGAAAAATTAAGTAAGTACCTATATTTTTTATTACTTGTAGTTTACTCAATAAAAGCCTTTGCGTTCGCTAAAGCGCGCTGTCAAGGCCAATAAACCGAAAGCTCGATATATTGCCTAAAAATGTTCCGCTAGCTAGTTTTATTCGTACTAGTTCAGTTTTGTTTTTATGTCTATTTGTCTCAGAAGTACGCACGTCAACTAACGAAAGACAGAGAGAATGTTAACAATTCGACATGTATATTTTTTTTATGTATGAATTCTCGTAACTTTTTATTGAGTACTTTTAGACGTTAGAAGGGTTACATGAAACTACCCTTAAAACATAGATTGTACACTTAATGGTGGTCTTTTAAAAAAGGATTGTCCTGTCCATGATGCATTACGTATCTGGCGTTTTCTATAGGTCCTACAATCAATAGAAATCCTATAAAGCTCCTAGAGAACTTAGCTTTATCAGATACTTTCAACATTTTTGATGGCCTCCGTGTCCGTGGCGCAGTAGTATGCGCAGTGGACGTAGAAGACGGAGGTCCCGGGTCCGATCCCGGGCTGGGCCAATTGAAGTTTTCTTAATTGGTCCAGATTTGGCTGGTGGGAGGCTTAAGCTGTAGCTACGAGATACTGTACCACCAAGCGATTTAGCGTTCCAGTGCGATGTCGTGTTGAAACCGAAAGGGGTGTGGATTTCATCAAACTTCTTAAAAGTTAGCCCGCTTTTATCTTAGATTGCATCATTACTTCATCACTTACCATCAGATAATATCGTAATCAAGGGCTAACTTCTAAATAGTAAAAAAAACAACACATTGACAAACAAATCTATACTAATATTTTAAAGAGATAAATTTGTAAGTACGAACAGGATTTCCACGCGGACGAAGTTGTGGGCGTCGGCTAGTTTGTTAAATAAATAAAATATGTGAAAATATAAATAGAAGGGGGTGAAATAGGGGTTGAAAGTTTACATCGATTTCCACGCGGACGAAGTCACCCAACGAATTCTACGTATTTTGGAATTTAAAGTATCGTGAGTGTTATTCATATTAATTGATTATGAAACACGGCTAAAACTCACGTGATATTAGGTCGGAGTATGCCCGACTAGTTCCGATGTAATTCGTATATATGAATTCTATGTACCTACCGTAATTAATTTGCCGTAATAGCCCAGTGGATATGACCTCTGCTTCCGATTCTGGAGGGTGTGGGTTCCGGTCCGGGGCATGCATCCCCAACTTTTCAGTTGTGTGCATTTTAAGAAATTAAATATCACGTGTTTTAAACGGTGAAGGAAAATCATCGTGAGAAAACCTGCATACCAGAGAATTTTCTTAATTCTCTGCGGCCTTACCCCTCTCATTCTGAGAGGAGACAACAGAACGCGGCAGAGGACTTTGTTTTATGGTACGAGTATGTATAATTGTATAGATAATTATATCTAAGGTCGATTATACAGAATCAGTGAGACGAGTGCAAACCCGGTCCGTGAAGCATTGCGTCATACTTTAGAATGTTTGACCCGCACTAAGCGCGACTTGTGGCCGACCGCGTCGTCTCAGAATTCCAACCATTGTCACGACAACTCTGCCGCTTACCGCTACTGAGCTTACAAAACCAAAGCTTCTATTGGTCTAAGATCCGGCGTTAGAAACATATACCGAAAAACTCAACACTAAAACTACATTCATTTCAATTAGGCTTAGTTTACAAGCACTTTTGAAACGCCATTTCATGATTATGATGTCAAAATGTCGTGATGGTGATAATAAAAGTCAAAAACTTAAAATTAAAGTTACGAGGATTCCAAATACGATCATAAATCAATTGTCATGTCATAGTTGCTTTATGGGCGCCATCTTTATATAATTCAATACCTTGGGTTTTAATTTTATTTATTTCTTTTTATTTTGTTAGATCTATTCAGTTATTCAGATTTTAATAGGATCCTCGTATTTTTTTAAATTTCAATGATACGGGGTACAAGAGTGGACCTGAAATGGACAACCTAGGCAATTGGCAATGTTTCTTATCCCAAATAAATAACAGATGAGAGTATATATTATTTATGCCGGATCTCGTACTATTTGTATGTGACTGTAGTATTACGAGTACGTATAAAGCCACGACTGAATCATTTAGTTGTAAACTCCAAACTATTTGATTAGCTGATACATTCACGCGTATATATTAAGATATGGTTTTGAAAGGTTCTGTACCTCAAAAGAAACAGAACCATTATAGGAACTTTGTTGTAAGTATGTCTGTCCATCTGTCAGTTAAAACAAGTTTTGGCCGTGGCGCAATGGTATGCGCGGTGGATTTGCAAGACGGAGGTCCTGGGATTGATACCCGGCTGGGCCGATTGAGGTTTTCTTTATTGGGCCAGGTCTGGTGGGAAGTTTCGGCCGAGCGATTTAGCGTTCTGTTACGATGTCGTGTAGAAACCGAATGTGTGTGAAGTGGACTTTCATCCTCCTCCTAACAAGTTAGATCTCTTTCATTTTAGATTGCATCATTACTTATTATCTGGTGAGATTGTGATCAAGGGCTAACTTGTAAAGAATGAAGAAAAATATATGTTATAACTTTATATATTTATATATATCTTATAACTTTTAAAATACAGCGGTACACTTTCTTTATTATGGTAAAAATAAATTTAGTTTGTAAGCTAATTGCTACTACTTAATTAAAACTTATCCTAAGTTTAGTAGGTATCAGGTACAGGTCTAGGCTCATCCGGAAAATATTAGGTTTTTTAAATAAATAAATATGTTTGTAGAAAATTAGTATTAAAACATTTGAGTGTTTGTTATCTTAATCAAAATAAATGTAGGTAGCGGAGAAAATGTAAATACATTAATGGGTTTTTCACATAATATTACTAAATCCAAAATTAGTTTTAGTTATATAAAAGATACTCAAACACCATCAGCACACTCATATATTTGTCGCTATCAAAATTGTCACTGATACACAAACACTTAGCGGAGTTCGAGCCGATGTAGATTTCAACAAAAAACCAAGCCCACAACTTGAAGCGATACCGCTTAAGTTATTTGTTGTAGTGTCTAAAAAGGCTTTAAAAGAGTTGAATGGAGTTACGATGGTATGTTTATCGGGCACGTTAACCTGTCTTGTTCCGCAGTCCACCTGACCAACATTCAATCCACGCCGCAGACGATTCAGACGCAGATGTGGCACTTTGTACATATTGCGAAGTACGTCTATACGAATTTTTTTTATTTGTGAATGAATATAATTCTACTATCCTACTTCCTACTAATATTATAAATGCGAAAGTTTGTATGGATGTTTGGATGTTTGTTACTCTATAACGCCGCTACTGAAACGATCTAGCTGAAATTTGGATTGGAAATAGATTTTACTTTACTACTTTACATTTTATCCCGAAAAAATCCATTGTTTTCCGAGATTTGCGAAAACTGATGATTTTGATGATATGAATGTTTAATCGTAATCCATCCATCGTAACGATTAAATAACTGTTAATTATTTTTTTAATGAAAAAGGTGTCGATGTTTGTTTGTTATAACAAAACATGTGTGTCCAGTGTCGTTTCTGTAAACAGTGTAGTCTACACCGCGCCGATCACTTTTGTCGGCGCGCGCGCAAGTGCCCGCCCCGCTCTTTGCCCCAATCACTGCGTCGCGCGCCGCTAACGGTGCGTTTTGTTAAACAAAACTAAATACGCGTATAAAGGCTAAAGGTGCCTCGTGGTAGCGCATGAACCGCTTCGCTATTATGCCTGAGTATGACCCTGTCGACTGACATAATGGTCATCATCTACAACTCATATTCGGCTCACTGTTGAGCATGAGTCTCTTCAAAGAATAAGAAGGATTGGGCCAAGAGTCCTAATAGTCCACCAACTGACATAAGATACCTTGAACAAATGAGAATGGGGTCTATCATTATCATCACCAGCACACTGCAGGGTGGTATACTTTTAAGGGAGGGGATATGGAGTTTACTTTTATGGGACTTAATTCCACCACGCTGCTCTAATGCAGCATAATTGTGGATAATATTTGATTCTGTAACGATTGTGACCGGAACTGACATTCTTCTATGTACATTAAGACTTCCTTTCCTACTACGGACTCAGGATTATTATTATACTTGGAAAGAAGACAAGGTCAATATCAAAGTCCGACTCAAACCTACGATCCGTAATCTGAAGACACAAGCTAACCACTGAAACAACGAGACAATTGAAGAATGGGTAATACTCGTATTAATATGCTCCCAAAATTTTCGACCATGGCGGCCAATATCATGCTGATTTTCACCATATACCTATACGCAGGAGATATCATAGTGCACCAGTGTGAGCGCAAGCACATGTGCACTCTCTATCCCCTCTCTCTAGTAGTCAGAGTCAGTGATAGCCCAGTGGATTTACCTCCGATTCCGGAGGGCGTAGGTTCGAATCCGTTCCGGGACATGCATCTTCAACTTTTCAGTTGTGTGCATTTTAAAAAATTAAATATTACGTGTCTCAAACGGTGAAGGAAAAACATCATGAGGAAACCTGTATACCTGAGAATTTTTTAATTCTCTACGTGTGTGATGTCTGTCAATCCGCATGATAGTATATTTAGTATATACTAGTGGTCAACCAGACAATATCTAACCATCTAAAAAAAATTAAACCCAACATAAGCTTACTTCCGTCGTCATAAAGTGAAGCAAAAACGAAACTAAATATATTACTTTACGCATTCGATATATTGTAAATTGCCTATTATTACAACTGCCCCTGCATTCTGAAAAGTTACAACGATGTGATGATGACAACGCCCATAGAATTAAACTTCAAATTCTAATAAAACTTGGAAAGTGGCGAATATTATACCGAAGGGTATAAAATAGCGGACTCACATCCCTGGTCACCGAATCGCGAGATATATAAAAAGCAGGCTAATTCACTAACATTGACGTAAGTTACTTGATTTAATACGAAATTGAGATTCAATATAACAAAAATCAACAAATTGACAACCCTTCGTGGATATCATACAGTACGTAGATGATATTTCTCAGTTCATTTGGTATTTATTTTAATAGATATAGGTATAAATATCAAATTAGTGAATAGACCAGCAGGTAGATTTCGTTCATGTACGTCCTTCATCCACGTGGAAACCTTCTTTAAGGTTTCCACGTAGATTAACTTTTAAAGGAACGCAATTGTTCCTTTAAAATTTATTTATGATTTTTGCGTAACTAACCCTTAACCCGTGTGGTTACACTAACTGTGAGGTGGGTATGGGATACCCCAACATAGTTATGTAAAAATAAAAATTCTATAAATGTCAAAATATCGCACTGTGCGGTTCCCGATGTAAGAATAGGACCACTCCTTATCTTCCCGTGGATGTCGTAAAAGGCGATTAAGGGAAAACGTCGCAAGTGGGTAACAATATAACACATTGTTACCCATATTCCGACAAGGGACCTACTACCAATGAGGTGCCCATAGAACTGAAAAGTGGCAGATCAAAAAACCCACCAGACTGAGAATTCCCCAAGGAGGGTTTATTATTTAATATTATAGTTTAATATTCAAATATTTAGGATAATTAAATAAATTGTGCACACAAAATTAAATAATAATTTTCTCTTACATAAATTAGCTAATAAAGTAAGCATCACATTTGACAAAACATAAAACATTCTAAGTTTTGTTCCATTAATTTACGGGGTTTTACGTGTAGTTTACTCCTCTACCTTCGTAACTGTCACAATGCAGACGTTAATATCACTCATAACCACTCTGCAACCTCTCAGCTACTGAGACAGTCGAGTTCTAAGATCGGAAATTTCCGAAATATTTAGTGTTTTCAAATCGAGGGGTATGAGATACCCGACCTCACTGTTAGCGGGTTAACGAAGCGCACGTGACTAAAGCTCTCAAAAGGAATCAGTTTTCACGTTTTAGTCACATGTTTCATTGATGTTCCACGTTGAATGAACACGAAAATTACTTTTTCAATTCAAAAAGAAGTTCCTGACATTATTGCGTCAAACAAAATCTATTCTTCTTTAGTATAATAGTGTATGAAGTATAAATATTTTAAAATATTTCTCTGAATTTTAGGTTCACTGCGAGCAACATTTTTGAGACTTGTCGACCGATAAATTGTTTGAATGTGTCAATAAGAGATAAGCAATGCAAATATAGCAAAGGTATAATGTCGATGACACGTTTAACTGGGACAAGGAAGAAAACGTGAGGGCATCGAGTCACTGGACACCAACACGATATTCTAACACGAATTTGTTGCTTCTAAATATAATTAGAGCGTCTGTGGACCAGTGAAGATATAAATTTTTTCCAGGCTAAATATCCACTAAACGTATGTTCTGGGAAATATGTAACTTTTCATTATAATCTATACTAACATTATAAAGCTGAAGAGTTTATTTGTTTGTTTGATTGAACGCGCCAATCTCAGGGACTACTGGTCCGATTAAAAAAAATCGTTCAGTGTTAGATAACCCATTTATCGAGGAAGGCTATAGGCTATATATTATGCCCGTATTCCTACGGAAACGGTAACCACGCGAGTGAAACCGCGCGGCGTCAGCTAGTTTAATATAAAAATAACATTTTATATTAATTTTAATACATATTATTTACTTACGCGATAAAGGTAACAAAATGTGTAATTAATTTATCAAAATATTATTAACAAGAGGATCACCGTGATTTAATCCCCGCGAAATAAAAATTATAAACTTTCATTGTACATATGTGACCAATTTTAGATGATATAGATATAGTAATTGTATGTTGTCCTGACAAGTAGTTCATGTAGTTAAAAACTTCAAAGCCTTGAACATCTGTTAAAAATAGTCAGTTTGTCAGTTCTTTTATATGATATATTATATACTAGCAGACGTCACGTGGTTTCACTCGTGTATTTTTCGTTCCCATTGGAATACGCGGATAAAATATAGCCTATGTGACCCGGGGATAGTGTAGCTTCCAAACGGTGAAAGATTGTTGAAATCGGTTTAGCAGTTTCGGACCCTATTCAATGCAAATAAACAAACAATCAAATCTTTCTCTATAAAAAATTATAGTATAGATGAATGGTATATTCATTTCATGCTTTGTTTTGTTATATATCGTAGCGATTCAACAGCGTTATCCATGAAAGTTCCCAGGTGCCTTGACATTTTCTAATACTTCCAATAATTCACATTTTTATTCACTAAAAATAATACGTTGACAAATTACAAATCGAATTATAATATATAAATATGCATAAATATAAATATGCGTGAAAATTAATTCAGTAGTTTATCGCGAACAGAAAGACAGCGGCAGAGAACTTTATTTTATTAATACAAATCTATTAGGGTCCCGCACACGGGCCACCGGTCACAGCCACAAAACGCCGCTACCGGCTTATTTCCTATAGTTTTCATACATTTTGTATGGACTCCCCGCACGCGGTTGACGCCGGTGGCCGCCACGCGCTACAATTGTCGCTGATCGCTTCTTGTGGCCCGCACCGGCCACTAAACGCCAACAATAAAAAAAATACACCGTAACACGACACTCGCACGATTCCGCACTCTGTTAAAATTGTATATGTATCCAATAACTACGGATTTATCTTCTAGGACGACCTTTAGTTTCATTCTGTGACGCGACAGTCGAGTTTCGGATTCGTCTCTATCTCTCCCTGTCTAACCCGATTTTATAAATAATAGATAGAGATGAATACGAAACTCACACTATCGAGTTATAAAAACATCGTTATAGAATAGCGCTACTGTTATCTAATAGGCCAATTGTATGAAGAATTGAGTGTACATAATACGAGTATGAGGACAACATACCGTTTACAGTTTTGAACTAAGAAAAGTATGCAGGCGATTGATGATTGATGATGTGCGTGTTGCCAGGAGGTTTGTTGGTCCATTCTTTTGTTATACCCACCCTTTTTGATATCGAGAATATGGACTGAAAAATACTGATACGAAGCCTTTGTGTGTTTTCGGCTGGCGGGAGGCTTTCGGCCCTGGCTAGTTACCACCCTACTGACAAAAACGTACCGACACAAGTTAGGCCGCTCCTATCTTAGATTGCATCATGACATACCATCAGGGGAGATTGTAGTCAAGAGCTAACCTGCGTAAAAAAGCGTTATTGGTTGTTTTATTAAAATTTGCCTCCTTTGTTGCCAGGATTATGAATCTGCATGCTTTTCTGAGTTCAAAACCGTGAATCAAATCCGGTTCTCATATCATGCATACTCGATTCTTCAGAGCGCCTGATCTAACTAGCTGACGTCAAAACTCCGCACGTGCCCAAATTCAAAAGGGTAACCTTTTGACAAATCTCTGACAAAAGAATAATGAAGAAGAAAATTTCAAAAGAGACCAAAATAAAAATCTCTTTCACATTTAGGTTTGAAAGAAATTATTGTTTTGGTCTGTTCGTGGCTTCCTTTAAAAAGACTTTGCTTTTCTTTAAAAAAAAATGAGTTTTTCTCACGCAAGCTTTTAATGAACGATTTGTTGTTCTTAAAGTTTTCGCCCGAAACCTTTGGAAGTTTGTAAATTCTGTTATTGTACTTATTGAGAAACTTTGTATAACGCGCATTGTGACGACGATGACGACGTCAACGACAAGAAAAGGCTTTCATGGGAAGAAACGTGGTTTTCTTTTGTTTTGATTCAACGTGAATCAAAACCTCGTTAATTAACCTGGACCGGACAATATTAACAAATTATTTTTTTTATTAATTTTACTTCTCTCATTAATTAATAATTAATTAAAAAAAAACACGTATACTTTATAAAACAATATACTCAATAGAACTGAAAATGTACAGATTGTCTGCTTTCACTGCTGCAATAGGGGTTGCTAGATATATATCAAATAAAAGCACATTTCATGTTAATTATAACTGTATTAAGTTGCATTTGAGAGATACGATTCTCTGCTTCCGATTCCGAAGGGTGGTGGGTTCGAATCCGTTCCGGGCATGCACCTCCAACTTTTCAATTGTGTGTATTTTAATTTTAATAAATAAAATATAACGTGTCTCAAACGGAAATATCGTGAGGATACAGAGAATTTTCTTATTTCTCTGCGTGTGTGAAGTCTGCCAATCCGCATTGGGCCCATGGTGGATATATCTATCAGAACTCCAAGCCTATTTGCTCTATTTTGTAGGCCATAAGGTATATTTTAAACTGGAAAATGTTAGTTACGAACGTGGACACTGACAGCGAGGCTAGTCCACAAACTCCAAGTCGCTCAGCGTGCTATGAAGAGAACCACTGGTGCTTACTGATAACCTTTAGTGGATATCATACAGAAGGTAGATGACATTTCTTAGTTAACTTGATGTTTATTTAAATAGGTTGTTAATAAAGGTCAAATTAGTGAATAAGCCAGCTGATATTAAGTGACGATGTTCACATTTGTGAAATACTGTGTTTCCTAACACAATATGTTCATATATGAACGATAATATTCCAACGGCTAGGTACTAAACTCTAGCTCGCCCTCACGTATTTGAGTCTGACCTCTCAACATAGCTGAAGCGGGAGTTGCTGCTGCTTCAGGGCATGTAGCCATGTGGTATGTCGCTTCTATTTCTATAATTGCAATCGCTTCGAAAATTAAAAAATATATGTGGAAATGACATTTGCTATCGACAGATCACGTCATCAAGTTATCGATCGGATCTGTCATTCTCGTGCATTTTTATTTTTCGAAGCGTTAGCGTTTGTAGATAGAGAATCGACGTGCCACACGGCTGTAGGCACTGTTTGCAATATTCCCGCGGTAGTCAATGACTTGCGCCGATACAAATGGATGGAATGTGTGATGTAGCCGCAGGGTAGAAAGCCACCGTTTCCGAGATTCCTCGTACGGAACACGATCAGTCCAGCCCTATGGACGGCATTATCGACGTACTATGAGTATGATATATGTATGATAGATTAATAGGCATTTGTCTTTTTATATTACAAATGTTTTAATGTGTGTGTTTCTTTGGGTGTGCTAAAATTCATTAACTAGCGATTTTAGGGGGTAAAGTTGAAATAATCTTTCATACAAAAAATATTATATTCGAGTGTTTTAACTTTTAAATAATATATGGCACAATTATGACGTCACAACGTGTCACACAATAGTGTGGTAGTTGAAACAAATTTACAAATATTTTTTTGATATTTGTTGGGTTTTGAAATTTTAGAACCTTATTTATTTATAATGTTGATTTCATTTTAAAGAAAGTCGCATAAAAATCAGTATATTCAAAGATTATCAAATATCTAATTTTATGGAACTTGCCAATATTTAGTCTTCGTCGGACCTTCATAGTCGGCATAGAGAATCATTTACCCTTTTTAATTAATTTGATTTTTTTTAATTTATTCATCATTTATTTGTTTCTTTTTTTTTTAATTTATTCAATTTTCATTACCTAAAACTAATCTTATCAAATTAAAATAACAATATAGTTTTATAAGTTTTCAAGGTAAGGTCAGGTTCCCTTTTTATGATACGACCTTAATAGGGAACTCATAGAACTAATCTCATAAATTGTACAAATATACATACAGACATACCTACATACACTGTAAGTTAAATAAAAATTTAGCCGCGTGGCGCAGTGGCTAGTGACCCTGCTTCCTGCATCCACTGCCGTGGGTTCGATTCCCACGACTGGAAAATATTTGTGTGATGAGCATCGGTGTATTTATACATTATATAAGTATTTAAAATTCAAAATTCATTTATTTCAAGTAGGCTCAATTTACAAGCACTTTTTTTTGATACGTCAATTGACTATTTGTAAAGATTCTACCACCGGTTCGGAAGGCAGGTTCTGCTGAGAAGAAACCGGCAAGAAACTCAACAGTTGCTCTTTTAAAATAATCATATAATATTATAATTTACAATTGATAACAACATTACAATTTCTTATAGTTAGTTATAATTTCTTATATTTTACTTCCTGTGTGAAGGTGGAAACTGATCCATCTTTATCATTAAAGAACTCATCAATGGTGTAGTAACCTCGATTAAGTAAATGTTTTTTTGACACATTGCTTAAAGCTATTCATGACAGTCTTGGGATCTTGTTATAGAAGAGTACACCCAAACCTACAAATGATTTTTTTACTCTTTGGAGACTTATGTCCGTGTCTTGAACGTGGGTTCAAATCTCCTTTTCGTTTGTACAAATTAATATTTTACATAGATTATGTTCTTATATTTATAAGTAGTATAATTATGTGTGATGAAATCCGCTATCTTAGTACCATAACATAGGCTAAGTGATGTATGAATTGTGTAAGCATTTATTTATTATAATACAAAATGAAAACCATAAATACCTCCACGAAAAAAAAAAACGTCTCAACAGTTCGCAAAGTAAAGGCAAAGCTTTCCATTGAATGAAAAAATGCATCGTGAAGCCGGTTTCTTCATATCTTCCGGATTCCCAACCTGCTACTCTAGGTCAGCTAGCGTTGTCTCGCTCACACATCGGTGTACGACAAAGTTTTGGGGTCGCGGCGCCCTAACCCAGATTGTAACTTGGCAGATTTTGTACTGACCGGATCAACTCCGTATTTCAGTAAATGCTTTCGGTTACCTATTTATGTATGGGCTATGGACATATCTATCTATATTCAGAGTGCTCGGCAGTATTTCTAATATCTTCAAGGTATTAACGAGACCACATAAGAATAATGCATAACTAATATTTTACTAACTTCAACTAACTTTTTGACGGCCTCCGTGGCGCAGTGGTATGCGCGGTGGATTCACAAGACGGAGGTCCTGAGTTCGATCGCCAGCTGGGCCGATTGAGATTTTCTTAATTGGTCAGACTGGTGGGTGGCTTTGGCTGTGGGTGGTTACCACCCTACCGACAAAGACGTACCGCCAAGCTACTTAGTGTTCCGGTATGATGTAGTGTAGAAACCGAAAGGGGTGTGGATTTTCATCCTACTTCTAACAAGTTAGCCCGCTTTCATCTTAGATTGCATCATTACTTACCGTTAGGTGAGATTGTAGTCAAGGGCTAACTTGTAAAAAATAAAAAAAATAAAAATTGTTTTCATACAAAGAGATTCAAATAATACCGACTATACATGTAACACACGCCTTTTTAGATAACAAAGTTAGAATGTCGCATTTTAAAATATAAATACGTAATTATTATAAAGATGTGTAGAAGTTACACATTTTATGATCTATTCTCAAAAGAAGTATTAATTACTCTGAAAATATTCATTTTAGAACACATCCTTGGATTTTAATTTAATTTTAATTCTTTTAATTAATTTTCCTTAATGAATGAGGAAAATTAATTAAAATAAATAATCCCTAGAGTTATGGGAAATACTCTGCAGCATCCTGTATATTGGGATTTGCATAAATGTATTATGATTTCAAAATATTAATATGCTTACAAGACACTGAAAAAGTACTCTTTACATAATAATTGAATATAGAATAATTTTAGCACTATAATATTGTAATTCATAAACCCTACTAACCTATTTAAAATGCTCATGAGACGAGCAACACAAGATGTCATTCAATCATTCGATCAACTTATTTAAAACTAAGCACACAGTTGTATAATACATTTTAACACCAAGCTTTTTTATCATTTATATACTCATTAACACTATAAAAAGACTTTACTAAAAGCTTGCGTTTAATAGGATATTGAACCTTCACAAGCGCAACACGTGCATTTTATATTGCATCGTTTGCTAGAGATCAATAAATAATTACTATAATGTGTTTGTTCCATGCAAGCCTCGTTCATCATAAGACAAATTGTGATACCTTCGAGCACGTCGCCTCTGCACCCTATCACCCTAGGTAACTAAAACTAATGCTAATTGCGTTTTCCTAGAGTCTGGCTTGTTCGTCTATACTCTATTCGATCATAATGTTTTTTTCGATTAGGATAGTTGAAAGTCTTAGGATACTGTTCTGTTAAAAAATACCTGTGTTATTTTCTTATTTTTTTTTTAATACCTGTGTTATTACATTTTCAACTATTAATATAAAATAAAATGTAGAGTTTCAGTACTGTACATTGGATTGCAGACGCTATGCGGGTAAAGCCGTGGGGAATCTTTAATCAATTTTTTTCCAATCCAAATTTTCCGTGCCTACGAGGACTCAATGTAGTATGCTAATCGCTGATATTGTAGATTGCTTGGTTTGCAAGCTAATAGTACTTGTGCATTATAATGTACCCTACGTAGTGTGTAGGAAAAGAAGATTGGCCACTATTGATTTTTTGTCGTTGAAAATTTTGTAGGCACGTAACATATAACGTACAAGCTGACGCCGCGCGGTTTTACCCGCGTGGTTCCCGTTCCCGTAGGAATACGAGAATAATATATAGCCTCTAGCCTTCCTCAATAAATGGGCTATCTAACATTGAAAGATTTTTTCAAATCAGGCCAGTAGTTCCTGAGATTAGCGCGTTCAATCAATCAAACAAACAAACAAACTCTTCAGCTTTATAATATTAGTATAGATAAAATATCGTTGCTTTTAGCCCTCCAATCCTAATAGGAACTGCGTCTAAGTTTTAAAGCTCCTCTACTAGATATAAATAAAAAGCCCCTACCTCAGCAAGCAACAAGCTAGTAAAACAGGCTGATTATATCATACAAGACACAAGTATATAAAATAACTAATGAAATCACTTATTTAAACTGTTTAGAAGAAGGATAGTTATAACGTATCAAATGATATTGTTTCTAGCAAAGCACGTCGAGTTTTTTAAACGGTGATAAAAATTAATGTTCTTGGAATGAGTCATTCACAAAAATATTATTCCAGCATTTATTTGTTGAAGTAGTGGAGGCATCTTGTTAGGAGGCAGTTAAACTAAATTATGAGCGACGTTAAACGTTTTTATTTTCTTTTGTCTCTTAAATATGTCTCGTGAAATACATGTAGGTGCTATTTCAACTTACCAAAAAAATAAGAAGAAGAACGGACTCAAAATTCCTTTCGAATTAATGCTTATTAATAGATATTTTAAAGCCTGGACACTACTGGAATTATCAAATATTCAAATTTTTAAATATGAATATTTGTATATATAATACCAAAAAAAATGTACTCGTATATATTATAGAGGTATAGTTTGTGGTGTCGTAGGTTCATATGGGGTTAACTTTGAGGCTTTATCTAATAAAAAAAGGTTCTGTTTACTCTTTAAAAAGCTTTGCGAGGTTTTACTTTACAATTTATGGGTATACAATCAATCATCCCCTATTTTCCTATACTTAGGATTGAAATATTTTTTCGAAATTTATTTGGGACCAAATTCAAAGTCTACCCTTTCCAAATAAAAAAAAAGTTATCAAAATCGAACCATTTAGTAAAAAGGTACATGAGAAATATACACATCGAATTTATAATCTTCTCTCCGTTTTCGTCGGTTGAAAAGTAACATTGTCGCAAATTCAATTATTTTAAACTCATCTCAAAAATGCCAACAACGCGCCTATATAAATGTATATTAGAATCAACAACATCTAAAAAAAAACATAGAAATTTTGTCAACGTCAAAGAAAACATATGTACTAGCAACGCTAAACTAAAAGAAATGCTTTTTTTAGTCAGTCATGTCAGTGTCGTAGCTGACTAAAAAAGAGCAAACATACATATACTAAGCTTACAAAACCGATATTCTAAGTAACGACGTTTCCTTCAGTTTACTTATTGATACCGTGATAAGTTTCCAGTGACACACATAAGTGCGACTCATATGGACTAAGAGCCTGCAATAGTTAGATATGCTTCATTTTATGAAGGCTGAATGTTTGTCAGCTATGCTCCATCATGAGTGAGAACTTTAGCCATTTATAGAGTTTGTGCAATTGTAGCTTTGTGAAGTAGTGGGTTTTAAGGGTTCAAAACCCCTCACATTCGAGTATAAAACGTATTTTTTACTATTTATTGGAGTTTACTCCTTAAGAATCGATTTTTCATAAATAGCCCCCGGTATGAAAAAGATATGGGCAGTAAAATTCGATGAACGAGTGACATCGTTACGTTTTTGTGCGCAACCTATTCGGCGCACCTTTCACTTTTCAGGCGTAGGTATTGAGACGTACATAGTGTATGCTGCGGGACAACATACACCGTCCTATTTAGACAGTCGATCTGAAAGAGTAAACTCCATTCGTGCGTCGGAGCTGACACACTTTATTTATTTATTTATTGAAACACCTACAGCTAGTACACAGTACATGTTATAAATGACAACACACACACACACAAAATACTTACCTACTATACCATAACATTAATCAGTCACCGGAGAACAGCCGCCAAAGACATAGTTTCGTGGTAAGTCTTCGAAAAACATCGTTAAAAACAAACTTTCACTGGGTTTTAGGGGTTGTCACAAAAATAACCATCTGGCGACAGAAGATGATATCACATAGAAATATCAAGAAAATATTCGGCAACAATATTGAAATCTGATACCAACCAAAGCCAAAATACTCTATAATTTGCTACCGTACTTTACAATGCTATAAGCATGAGCTCATAAACTTTCAATCTTCTGAAAATGAGGAATGTGCGGCCATCACAGGCCCTCGTTCTAATACAAGTACACAAGTAAATCGGTATTTGAACACCACAACTGATACAGTGCGATCGCGGATTTTATCATTATGGTGATGGTATGCGTCGCGTTATGAAATTGCAAGCATTTATGAACGTAACATTACTTAGGTATGCTAAATGCATAAGCAAATTAAATGTGATAGAGATTTGAAAGCGTTGTTTCATATTAAACGAAAGTCTAATTACCCTTGTTTGTATTATAGTTTATTGTAAAACACGGCTATTGGTGGTGATTTCAATAGGAAATTCAACACATTTTATCGCCCTCGGTGGTCCCCTAGCGGATTTTTTAAAATCTTTTAGAGGAAAATACTCGTAGGGTAATGTTTTTTAAATATTAGCTTATATAACTGACTGTAATCTGATAATGAACAGGCCAGTTGACACTTTTTTGAAATGGTCTTAAATAGCTCATTACCGTTCTACTAGACTAAAAAAATTGACATAATTTTTGAAACGAGATTACATGAAAATTTTAGTTTTTAGATATGTTTTTGACAATATGAGCCAAAACGCCTGTCAGTCATGACAGTCTATATGTCAACTGTTTCATGACGTCACTACAAGAAATCCCATACAAATGGAGCGTTTGACAACAATATTAGTTAACAATTAGTTCGACGTTTAGTACATCAAGGGTGTTAGTGTCGTCACAGAATGGATGACAGCGTTTTTGACGTTTGGAAAATTCGAAAAAATACGTGTTTAACTTTTATTAATTGATATCGATATATTTCGGACCCTTATTCCATGTACTACACGAAATTAATATTGTTTAAGATTAAATTTGACATTGGTCAACTACCCCATTCTTATACGCTGCGTACATGTCTTTTATACCCATATACTCTCCCAAGATACAGTTACAGCTAGTTTGGGAGCCAGGGATCTACTCTTTTATTGTATTAGAAATTTGTTACTGTGTGATTAATAAATAATTTTTATTTATTTATATACAATTATAAAAAAGAAAAGGAGGTATCCGAAATTGAGCTCACTTTTTAAAAGCGATACATATGGCTTTGTACCGAAATAGGGTATTTCTTTTCAATTGTATCAACTTTGAACAAAACAATGTTTCGTTTCGAAGTTTATACAAATAAAATTCTTCTTTTTCGTAATTACCTCTAAAAATACAAAACAACGTGTTTCATTTCAAAGTTCATACAAATGAAATTTCTTTTCATTGTTTTGTTTTACTGGATCTGAATAGAGCTATAAATACTCGTAGGCCTTTGTTAGTCGTGAAAAGAACACGACTTGAAAGCAAAAATCATTTTTGCATTAATTAGACTATAATAATTGACAAATATTTTAGGCTATTATTATCGTAGATAATAGCCTAAATATTTAACTATTAATAGAAGATAAAAGTTTCGTTAAAAGTATTTTTTTATTATTTACTACCAGACTATGCTTTTACCAAAAGTACGTACCATAACTATGTTCATCCATGGAGATTGATTTATTTTGGCTCTAAGCAACAAAGGTCCAGAAGGAAAAGAAAAGCATGGAAGTTCTGGCTTAAACATTTAGAACAGCTGATCTAAATATCTAAGCCAGATTTATATATATAATTAAATTAAATATCTCAGTAAGACTTCGATTAAACGAAGGCGTCCGTATATCCGCGTCCTACGTATTGGACGCCTGCCATTGGGTACCACACTTTCATTGGACAGATGACCTATAAATACAATTTGTATTTACTGCCAGCACTAACTTTTCCGTAGATTTCGTTGATTAGAGAAGAAGAGTAAGGGGAATATTAGTAATATTTTAAAATTGATAGTTAATAATCTATTTTTTTCTGTAATGCTCTATATGTATATTTAAACTATGGAAAGGTGTTAAAAATACAAGAACTTTTAAACTATAAAATATAAATTATAATACTAATTTGAAATTTAAACCTAAAACTAAATACTTAGGCGTCATAGTATATAGTAGCAGTAGTAATATTCCTCCAAATCGATGTCAAGTAAAGTGCCCAGACCAGAAGCCTGGCAGTATTACCACGTTGAATGGCCGTACTTATTCTCTGACTTAAATATGTGATAGGCCAGCTTTCTGGTCACGGGAGGCGTCGATTAATCGCCTAGCGATTTATCTAAATAAACGATTACTCGAACCTAGAGTTTCGTAGATTTTCGACCCCAAAGTAATGGTCTACTACCCGATTAATTTATACGCACATAAAATAAAATCACATACAGTTCCCTTTACTATCGTCACGGATATGCATATCAACGTACTCAAATAATGAAACGTATACAATATACATATGTGTATATGTAGACACATAACTACAGACCCATAATCGATCAAGTATTGAGTGCGATCATTGTATTCGTCAGTTGGACCGTGAATCCTGTCACTATTCCCCCCCTCCTCCTCCTCTTCGACCCTCTTCTTTATATGAATCTCATTTACGTTTGCGCTTACGCAACTTAGTAAAGTCGTTGGAGTGTGTAATGTTAATTGATATTAAGGGTGAACATCAATTCGTCACTGAGGCGCAATATTATTAATACGAATAGCAAAGTCTTCACTTTTTAATAAAATTACTTAACCGGTTAAGATTGAAACAGTGTCATTGTGTTTTACACTGACCGTATTTATAAACAAGGATTAGGATTTAAGATTAAATTTATTTAAAGTAAAGTGAACTTTAAATAATGTAAGTAATGATTAGGTTCACTGTACTTAGAAGAAAATTGAGGTTAAAATCTTAGTCCATGTTTATGAATATGGTGTTTAATGTGTAAGAATGCCGAAAATATTAATCTATATTCATTTATTACATACTCGTATTATAATTTTATAAAAAATATCGTGTTATAACAAAATCCTCTATCGCGTCTGTCGGTCTGCTCGTGATAATCTCAAAAACTACTGAACGGATTCACCAATCATTTATATTCTTAAACCTTACTGGTTAAGGGTAAAATTTGTCAAGATTTTGTTTAAATCCATTAAAATATGTCAAATATTGTTGGGAAGGTCGGAAAAATTCAAGCTGCCATTGGTTTCTCATCGAATACGTTGCCTTATCCCTTCAAGATATAATAAAACATGCCATGGTGCCAACTCTATATCTACAAAAAAGTTTACCAGAATATATATAATATATCTGTCTTTTAAGGAAAACTAAATAAAGTATTCAACTAAATTGGTTTTAATTTCAGTCTATTTCAATAGAAATAGTAAGTAAATAAGTTATATTTATCTAAGTACAATGTAGACAGTTAAAGATAACACCTTTAAAACACTGACTTTACCGAGACTACATAACTTTCGTATCTTTTTCTAACAAATTAGGGGATCTTTTTTTAAAATTGGTACGAGTACTTGTTATTCAAAGGAACACGTGGTTTAAGTAAAAGTCATGTTCAATTCAGTTAATTGTATCAAGTTCAAAGGACAAAGAAAAGTTGTCCTTTGAACTTGATACAATTAACACTGAAGGTATTCTTTGAGTATTGGTGTAAAGATTTATTTTTATTAACGTTATGTATTTCTAAAAACATTTTCTATTGTATAAAAATATATCTCTCTATCATATTCATATTAATTTATTATGACACATGACTAAAACTCACGTTATACAACGTCGGAATATGCCCGACTAGTTTTGAACCCATTCGGGACCCTTAGTCATGAGCTGGTTCTAGGAACACGGCAAATCTTGTTTCATAATAAAAAAAAATATGTATAAAGATACTCGTAGACGCACGCGACTTCTTCCGTAAGAAAATTGGTGAACTATCTCTAAGATTTACTTGTATGCCATTACGGAATTTTTTGTGGATTTGTAAAAGAGAAATATCCCGCCAGGCATTGTTTTGTTATAATATATCGAAGGGATTAGACAGAATTATGACTGAAAGCTGAAGTGACAATGGGCAGAGGACATAGTTCGAAGATCCGATGGACGTTGAGGTTCCAAGGTGCTGGAATGGGGACTCCACACCGATAGCGTAGTGTTGGTCGACCCCCCACTAGGAATGAGGCCATCAAGTGCGTTGCAGGTAGCCGATGGATGCAGGATGGATGGACATGGGTCCATGTCATGTGTGTAAAAGGATATGTGTAATGATGGCTGTTAATGATGATGATGATGATGACGATGATGATGAAATCTCCCAGATAGTTTTACTAATTCCGACTCTTCCAATAATTATCGTCATATTTTAATTAAATTACACAAATCGCGGACAATTATATAAATAAAAAAATAAAATAACAGGAGATAAAAAAATAAAATAAAACGAGATTTACTACTGCTGGTTAGTTACATTCATATTTATTTATATATACATAGTTCATATTTAATTAGCAGCTTGTCTTTCGAAATAGGCCTCCCCTATCGATCTACTCTTTTCGCCGTTCTCATCCATTCGGGACCTTCTTAAAATCATCCCCCCAACGTTTATCACTCTATCTATTGATCTAAACCGCATAAAAATATGTTCATAAATTAATGATTTAATTGCAAACAGACAGATAGACAGATGCGGTGGAGGACGTAACGTAACTTCGTCTGCGAACAATTAGTGTAAGCTTTCATTATCCCATTTCAATCCTTTTGGGGTTGAATTTTAAAAAAATCCCGAATCAATACGACATACGAAATGTTATTACATTTTATATTTCTTTCATGATTTTTATAACTGTAACTCTAAATGTGTAGGACTTTCCATACCAACTTTCAACCTGTATTTCACGATTTTTTATTTTATTTGAGGGACAACAAGTAGTCTATGATCTGCTCCTAGGTCCCATTTATTAGAATACCAAAATTCATCTTGATTGGATCAGCCGTTTAGTCGTGAAGAGATAACAGACAGACTTACTTTCACATTTATAATATTAATAAGTATAGAAGTATGGATTATACGTGTATGACAAACAAGATATTATCAGCTGATTACTTACAATCATATTCAAATCCGATAGAGTGCATAAAATTAGCCGCAAGATAGGATTACAATATCATTGCAGTTAATAATATATAATAATTATTTAAATTATCATAAACTGGTATCTTATGCTTACGAGAGTGCTTTGTTTGTCATTAAGTACTCAAATCATAACTACTTCGTTTTTCTATTGGTTAGATTAACTGAGTTCGGATCACATTCGATGTCGTGTAGAAACCGAAATGGGTGTGGATTTTCTAGTTATATAACTACGCTAGTAATATAACAAAACACTTTATTACACCAAAAAAAAACAAAATTTTACAAAACAAATTAATTAGAAAAACAAGCAACAGGTATGGTGTAACGACGGCCTTATCTCTAAAGTACTATATCTCTATCTCCCATACTAGCCTCAAACTTTAAATACTCGTAGGTATTACCTTTTGGCAGGCATGATGGAATCAGTAAAAGAATGATGGAACTAGAGACCAGAACAATGCAGCATGTCACAGTGTACGCGGGTCTAATGGTGCGTTTAATATTATTTTACACGCAGCATCGACCTGGGCCCGGAAAGCGCTACGTATTGCCACATCGCTAATCGAGAATACAATTTAAATACTAGCGAACGCCTGCGACTTCAGTCGCGAGAACATCTTTGTTTTGTATTTTTTTTTTAATTTCGCTCCTCCGACTAGTCGGAAAAGACTGTTAGGAGTGGGTACGTTTCAGCCTCTTTACCGTTGATATATTGATGTTTAATTGTACAGCTATTTATATTTCGTACGTGACCAATTTGTTTTAGAAAATAAAATGAATGCTTAAAAGATAGATGTATCCCATAGCGGATTTTTAAAGACCTATAAAAGAGGATTTAAAACAAGCATTGCTTTGTGATAAGGAATTACGCAGCGTTTCTGATGATATCTACATCCGACTATTTTTTTAAATTACGATCATATTTCAACTAATTTACACAAAATAAAGAACTTACACATACTGGGATGGCATTATATTTACTTTAATAAGGAAACTATGTTTTTTCGATAATATCTTATTATTTTAGTAAAATATTATTAGTATTCTCTCCAACCAAACAAAAAAGAAATGGAAAAAAATTGAGTAAGAATAAACAAATAAAACGCAGAATTCTCCATACAGACTTCACTTTAGAGATTTCCAATGTGGTTACATTGGAAATATGTAAAGTGTTAATGAGAAAATTAAACTTTGTGCCAATATAAAAAACAAAACTCTACATTCAAATTCATTTCATAAAGCGGTAACACAATTAATTAAACGTAATAAACAATAAATTTACTTGTAGATAACTGATAACTACATATTAGTAACTAAATAAATAATACTAATCGGCAATAATTGTACATAATTATAAAGTGGGAAACGGATTTATAAAAAATGCTTGATCGAGCATTCGCTCATGCGTGTACGCACCCCTTGCGTGTGTGTTGATAACAGAAAGCATTCACTAACGCATTACGTACAAGGTCTTCTTGCTTTATCAAACAGTCCATCGGAATTTACACGTACTGGAAATCAATCGTTTCTAACAGGCGGTTTAGTGCAGTTTTTGTTTGATTGCAAAAACAAAGTATATCTGTAATTTACCATATGAGTATATTGCATTGTATTCGCACTTATTTATATACACTAATAAACTAAAAAACATTTAAACCTCATATATTTATATATATTATATTAATTAATATTATATTATCAGGCAGTAAGACATAAGTAAGACACCTTTTCTTAGACTTCTTTATCACTTATCATCAGTTGAGATTGTAGTCAAGAGATACTCGTATACCTTTTCATTGAATATAAAAAAAAAACATTTAATCCTCATATATTTATAAAGATTTGTATTTTGTGTGTAACGAATACTCAAATACTACTGGACCGGTTTGAAAAAGTCTTACACCAATGAAAAGCTATATTATCAGGGAGTAAGAAATTTAAGTATGACACCTTTTCTTAGACTTCATTATCATTTAACATCAGACGAGATTGTAGTCAAGAGATACTCGTATACCTTTTCATTGAATATAAAAAAAAAACATTTAATCCTCATATATCTGTACTAATATTCTAAAAGCAAAAGTAAGTCTGTCTGACTGTCAGTCTATTTTTCTGTCTGTTACCTTTGTATAGCTTAACGGCTGAACCGATTAAGATGAATTTTGGTATATGGATACCTTGGAGCAAAACATAGGGTACTTTTTGACCCTAAAATATAAGTATGGGTTAAAATTTGTAATCATTTTTGTAAATAAAGATATTTTATATCATTTTTGTATTTCTCCATTTAGGACCTTCCGATTAAGTGCGAATATACGATGATACGCTTCAAGAAAAAGTGTGTGTCAAAAGAAACATTGTTAGGCATTGACCTCAGATGCATTTTCTTCAAAAGTGGTCCGTGAACTTAAACATATTCAGCTTTATAAGAAACGTTTATCGAAATTGACTTCCCAATAATGATATAATTTTGTAAATACATCTTACCCCATCAATATCAATTCCCATGCACGTCACGGTGCATGCACTTTGACATTGGTCACCGCGCACGTTATGTACCGTGTAAATTGTTCCAACAAACAAACGTTTAGTATAACTAGCGGTCGGCTGTGACCAGTGGCGTAGCGCGCCTTGGAGGGGCCCTGTATCAAAATTAGTTGGGGGGCCCAAATGAAAGGAAAAGAATTCTCACAAAAAACGGGTTTTATTACTTTTTTATTATCCTTCATTTATTTATTAGTCATTTTTTTATTTTTTAACAAAGTTGATATAAAAATAAAGTAAAAAACAAAAATCAACCTTCCCGCTCCGGGAAGTTTGAGTGCCCAAGCTACCGGTGGTCAGGGCTCCAGAGTGAGGAACCTCATCACAATATATGCCGTCTCAAGAAACACTGCCTTGTGTATCCGACTCTTGATCCAACAGTTAAGTGAAAGCTTCTTAAGGTGTTGGTCGAAGCTTTTTGCTATAAGACCAGACTAATTAGTAGTGTGTGTGTAGAAGTGAAAACTACAGTTTTTATATTTTTTTCCGGGAAGCACCTGATAAACAATCTTACTTAGATTGTGTATTACCTGCACACATACGTAAGGGCCCCCTGTAGTCCGGGGGCCCCGTATAATTGATACAGCTGATACGGCGGTAGCTACGCCCCTGGCTGTGCCTTCGTCTGCGAGAATCGATATTAATTAAACAATATTTCACCAACTAATAGGTATACAAATATTCGTATTAGTTGGTGAAACATTGTTATCTAATACATAAGAACATCTTTGTACAACTAAATGTAATGTTTCTTGCAAATAAATGATTCTGATTCTAAGTTTTATTAAACGTGACCATTGTTTTAATGGTAAGAAAGAAAAATGTGATTGAATACCTGCTTTTTGTAAAAAAAAACACCGTACATTTTAAACTTTCTTTTAATAAGTACTAAGTAAGTAGCGAAGTATTTATTCCACCCCGTTTTTCCGGAAATCGATTTTTATCGGACCCTGACGTTAAGTCTCTAGGAAGAAACTGTGTGCCTAGTGGAAATTTTCAATATTTTCATACTGTTACTATCGCGTTGACATAAACGCGAATTTATATGGAATTGAAACAGCATGCAGTAGTGCCACGAGATGGCGCTGTTTCAATTCCTTAGAAATTCGCGTTTACGTTAACGCAATAGTAACAGTATCAAACTGCCACTAGGCCCTCTATATGTGAGTGTGTACTGTGTGTACGAGTTTATCAAAGTTTAGTGTAGTTCCTTTTAAAAGCTGCGTATTTTCACTCCTAACTTCCATTTAAAAACTTATCAACGATTTTTTAAGTAGCCAAACTTTAAACAATATATATTAAAACAGGTTATTAAGTATTTACGTTATATCAGATGTGAATATACTCGCACCACATATTAAGAATGTAGGCATGTCACTTATACGTGACAATGTCATTATTGCCTGCAGCATACAAATAAGAACAAACATTGCTTTACATGACTTTTGGTCTTTATACCTCTGTGACAAGACTCAAATTTTCCAATACACGTGGCTCAAAGCTCATGTATGAAGATATTTTCATTCTGTACGTCTAAACCACGTCGGGTATTGAATATTTTTAAAGCTTATGGATTTATGAGCTCAACTCTTTTACGTACACGCCATAGAAAGGCTTTAAAAATAAGCTAATTCTTATTATCATTTTACAGTGTATGATTTTAGTGACATCTTTAATTTTTTTCCTTTTTTTTCTACATGTTAGACCTTGACTACAATCTCACCTGATGGTAAGTGACGATTCAATCTAAGATGGAAGCGGGCTAACTTGTTAGGAGGCGAATGAAATCCACACTCCTTTTGGTTTCTACACGATATCGTACCGGAACGCTAAATCACTTGGCGGTACATCTTTGTCGGTAGGGTGGTAACTAGCCCTGTTAGTGTATTGGTTTTTTGTGTTTTAGTTTAAACTTTGAAACATATAAATAAATATAAACACTTTTTTTGACGGCCTCCGTGATGCAGTGGTTTGCGTGGTGGATTCACAAGACGGAGATCCTGGGTTCGATCCCCGGTTGGGCCGATTGAGGTTCTCTTAATTGGTCCAGGTCTGGCTGGTGGGATGCTTCGACCGTGGCTAGTAGTACAGGTAAGCCAGCGTCCATTTTAGAATGCATCATCATTTAACATCAGATGAGCTTGTAGTCAAGAACTAACTTGTAAAGAATAAAGACAAGCATTTGCAGCTACTAACCTGCATCTGAAACCAGGAGTCGAGGAGGCTGACGGCGTGTGGAGTACCCCAGCGACCGCCTCCCGGGACTATCTGAAATTTGATGTATTACATTACTCAACAGCTTCGCATTTTTACTAGACTTTCAACTGTATGTTACCAGAGGGATTTGAGTTACTTTGGTCACATAGCAGTGGCGTAGCGTGCCCTGGAGGGGCCCTGGATCATAATTAGTTGGGGGCCCAAATGAAGGGTAAAGATATCTCGAAAAAGAAACAAAAATGCTTTCTTATGAGAAATACTCGTATGTTAGTAACTTAACCTACGTTGGATGTTTCCAAATTTTGGGCGCACGTTTAACCAGGGAAAAAAGAGATTGTAGATTACCTACATTCTACAAATTTTTTCTTTCACACGTAAGGGGCCCCTGTAATCATTGATACGGCTGATACGGTGGTAGCTACGCCCCTGTCACAAAGCCCGTCGCCTTTCCGTTAACCTGGATAAACTAATAGTGGTGGGCAAAATTGAGGGGAAACGACCACGCAGCCGATCATATACCCGTTGGTCTGACCAAGTTAAGTCACTGTGCTCCCTGTAACAGCAGCCAAGTGAAAAGCTGAGGAACAGACTGCGTGGATGGGAATTGTAAACAACGCATCGAAGGGACTGCAGTGCGGACACCACATTAAGCAATGAAGAATGCGACTTTGAAGAGAGACAGAACTCAAAGTATCTTAACAATATAATAGCGCAAGTGAGTTTGTTACGCTTTCACGGCTAAAACACTGAACCGATTATATATAAATTGTTTCACCAGCGAAGGACGTTTTTCATCATATTTGGTTTTCAGAAGGACCAGGGTTTGATTCCCAGTTCGGGTCAATTTAAGATTTTAAATTTTCTAATTTGGCTTAGGTCTGGTCAGGTTGACATCGTCTGACAACATACTTCCGGTATGGTGCCGTGTTGCAACCGTCAGTAAAGTACAATAAAGTTGTATCTTTTCTTAAGCTCACTCCTATCTTAGAATGCGTCGTTACTTAACATCAGGTTAGTTTGCAGTCGACGGCAAACTTATATTTAAAAACGTAAACTTATAATATTTTTAACAAAAAATATCAACGGACTTTTAAATCACAAAAACAAACTAAAAAGCGAAGAATAACATCGTATGAGCCACCTTCTGATCACATTGAAGGCGGTGCCAAGACAGTGGCGTATTAATTATAGCCGTTTCTGAAAGAACCATGGGTAAGAACTGTCTGAGTTAATGCATCACTGTGTTGGCACCGCCTTGAAAGCGATTAGAAGGCAGCACACACGATGTTATTTTTCGCTTTTTTGTTCATTACTACCCAGTGATCACCTTAAATTCGGTGTCGGGATGAAACATGTAAACTAGTGATTTAGAGCAGCAACATCATGGATCTAAGCTTTAAGCTCGCACTTATCTGAGGAGGTCTGAGCTCTGCAGTAGTTCGTTAAAATATAGTGAATACTAGCAACTAGCCCGCGACTTACATACGCGTGGAAAACAATGTTAAACTATACGTACAACCCTTGAATCACTCTATCTATTGCTGAAAACAACATTAAAATCTGTTGCGTAGTTTTTAAGATTTGATAGTACAAACGGAGGAAGCTTCGTTTTTCTACCTACCATGTCAAGATGCTAAGATCTAAGTAAAAATCTAAAAAGAATATTTTTATGCGTATGGATATGCAATATAAAACTTGTTATATACGCAATTTTCAAAATCGAATTTTTGCGTGGGATAAAGTTTTTGAAACATTCTTTATTCGTAAGAAACGGATTGTTGAGCGTTTGTAAAAAGTTATAATTTGAGATTATTTTAAAAGAGAGTTGAGATTATTCTAACATGATACATACAACAGTATCCATTAAAATAAATTTGCTTATTAAAAATTTGATGATTGCTAAATATTAAGCTCTTTGTCCTTTTAAAGTATGTAATAATTATTGTTCGTAGATTAAGTTTTGCAAATGTACAATAAAAGTAACTACAAGATAACATTATTATATCCAATATAAAAGGTCAAATATTTCAGAATAGAAATTCCATCGACTTGAGTTTCAACTTTAGAAATGTTGTACGCCTTACTAGATTATATTGTTGCGTGAAATAGGTCCATAGCTAACAACAATCTCTTATCTTTTTCGATCAATTTTTTATGTAATCATGCTATACATATACATATTTATAAAAAACACAATGTGATAAAATAAAAATTAACATTGCTATAACTTTGAACTAAATTATTACAGAGTTTAGAAATAATTTCTCATTTATTTTGTAAGAAAATACGTAGTTCTAAAGCTAACTTTTCAAGTAAATAATAATGAAAATATGCCCATAAAAGTTTATATTATTTTCATTTAATAATTTATAATTTTGTATTTATACTAATTGTCAACGAAATAAAAATGCTAACACAATTTATGATATTCATTCAATATGCAGCAATATTGCAGAAAAAGAAATTCAAATAGTGTATACAAAGCCTGTAAACCAAATAATAATTGCATCATAAACACATAGATCTTTTATATTTCTAACTCATTGGGTAATACGAGTATTATTATTAATATTTAGAATTATAATTGGAAAATTAGTTCATTTGTTTGTTACGCTTTTACAGCTAAGCCGCTTAACCGATATTAAAAGTAAACGCCAAATTATTAGCTAGTAATAAGCTATATGTTAACCAAATATTTCTACAGAAACGGGAAATATGTAGGTAAAACCGTGGGACGTCCGTTAATCAATCCGATGAAAATGTTTGAAATTTCAACGATAACAATCAAAAATGTCATAAACTTATTCGAATACACTTGACACTACCTCATAGTCATAGCACATCACCGGTTATCTGACATGTAATACATTCGGAATCTCTCAGCCAATATGCTAATTTGAAGAATAGGAAAGCCTCGGATGTATATTGTAGAAAACAAACGATTATCTTGAGCCGCGTCTAACTGTAGTTTTATTATTTATATTCCCAAAACGAGAATTTTGGGCATACGTCTCTCGATTGGTATTCTACTTCTACATATATGTATATTTGTAGGTATGAGTAGAACAATGTTGGGTAAGTTACTACATTTATAACTCAAGAATTATTATAATTAGAGATAAACTTAAAAAATTAAATTATTATACTAAAAGATATTTTAAAAATTCGGTCACTAAAAACCCACAGAAAAAATATTTTTATTAATATTACAAATATTATAAGTATAAATTAGTTTGTTTTTCGTATTTAGGTAGATGATATATATACCAGCAAGTACTTTTTGTGATTGAGTATGTTTTAGTGAAGTCAGATTTTTCTAATTTTTCTATAAAATTATGTACATTATACCTTCCTTACATGTTATTAGCAAAAATGGGCTAGAAATAGTCATGTCTAGTTGTAGGGTATGTTATACAGAAATAGATTTATTGTTTGTTTGTTGTATATTTAAATTGTTTTGAAAACTGCAAATATTTTTGGACTGAATAAAAGAAAAAGTTACAGACGTGTTGTAGTGAAACATCGTGATTGCAGTAATAAATAATGTTGTATTAGAGATTTCAGATAAATGAAAATGTTATAAGTTTGAAATCAATTATAAATATATATATTTTTAATAAATATTCAATTTGTTATTATAATTTTCAGCGTTTCGTGACTTATAACCGTTAAAATTTATAATAGTTTATTCTTCAGTAATAAATAGTTATTAATGTTTGAAATGTTAATAATTATATAATAAAGCAATAAGAAGATTTAAGTTATCTTGTAACAATTTAGTAATTATTATCGAAAAGGAAATATCACCTCTTGGCTATACTACGGTGAACTTTCTATTCAAAAAACTTCATTTTAAGTATATTAAGTCCACAAATGTATTTATGTGTGTAATTAATAAAATTGTTTGTAACTGATAAGGTTGTAATCGTCAATGTTTGTCATATTATTTATATACTTAGTGTCGATTGTAAAATTATGCAGCACCAAAGGCAGAAACGCCCTTTCTCTTTTAGTTTGTTTAACGACGGCAGGCGTTGATGTCTTTTCTATGAACATAGTTCTCGGGGTAATCTTTTTCAATAATTTAATAATGTATTTCATTCAATTTATAATTAGTTTGTATAGTCATTGATACTAAAGCTTAAATCGTAACAAGCAAAAGTTTTTTATCTTTTATGTTAAAATTTTATAACCCAATTAGATTACTCGCGAGAAAACCGGGAAAAAATTATTTTAGTGTATGTTTATATATTGATAACTTGTAAAAACTTTTATTTAAAAACCTTAATTTATAAATTTTAAATTATAGAACTACATTTAATAAAAACTTACATTATTATTTTTCTGAAAATAATGTGCAACCGCTAAGTGCGGAAATTATACAACATTCACCTGTAAATCGTTTACCGATTTATATAATCCATCATTTTCTTATTTGGTTATATTATTTTCTAAAAATATTGGTATTAACCATAATTATAACGTGCCTGTTGTTACTATAACGTGCCTTACTTCTTATCAGTTACTGCGAAAAAAACTAACGCCGCCGGAAAATCACTTTCAGCGTTGGGCTTTGAACACTACAAAGCAATTACGTTGCACTTCCGATATACAATATTAATTATGCAAACTGTTGAATATTTTTTGCGAGTATTTAAAATTTGTTACAAAAGTTTTCTTTAATTAAACGTATTTTGATTTATACGCCTTATTGTGCTTTTAAGTCAGTGTAATTTTTGAAATAGCTATGTTTATTGGCGAGCAATTTAAACGGGACAGCAGTGATAAACTTAGCACTAATATTCTTGGCACTATTCGGTTTCACGTGTTTGGAATTAACAATTTTATACGCAAAATACAAAACGCACCAAACGAACTAGTCACTATAGAAAACACGGGCACACTTTTGTTGGGCTTGTATTTTTGGGAGTGCACTCCTGTTCGGCTGGTGGTCGTACCTGGTCACCCACGAGGTCCTCGGCAGGTGTGATCGCGCAGCAGGCCTCCATTCCCGGCTGCGGCCGGGTGTCTTCACGGCGCGGGTGTCACGGCGAAGGTGCGCGGTGTCGGCGCACGCCTGCGCGCACCCACTGCGCGGGACGGACTGCGTGCCGTGTCGCGCCGGCCCGCCGCCGCGTGCGTGATAGCCAGCGACCTGCTTCGCGGGGTTGCAATGAAAGTGATTAGGCTCTTGTGCGACTGATAACGAGGGCTCGCCGCCTCGCCGGCCTACGCTGCCACCTTACTCGTGCTTGTACCTACAAGCCGCTTGCTCGGGTGAGTACGTATTGCAGATTGCCACTAATATACGGTATCAATTTATTGTGCGCAGAGAAGTTTCAGTAACTGCATTGAGATCTGGTATTTAATTTAGATATAATTAACTTCTGGCAATAAGAATACAAAAATACAATTATAATTAACTTTAATTGAGAAGGAATACAATAAGACACTGAAATGAAAAAGTTAATGAAAGGCTGGCCCATTTTGTGCGCAAAAGATCAACCTGGCCGTCCAACGCGGAAATACGGCCAGTTTTCTTGCCACCATTCTACATGGGCATTATTTGTTTGGTTATTAGGATAAGTTAGCTTTAGTTACCATTGTGACCTTTCTCAATATAAAATCTATATATATATATATATATATATATATATATATATATATATAAAAGAAAGTCGTGTTAGTTATTCCACTTATATAACTCAAGAACGGCTGAACCGATTTAGCTGAAAATTGGCAAAGAAAAGTTTTAAGCCAGGAGAAGGACATAGGATACTTTTTATAAAAAAAAAAAATAACAATAAAATAAAAGTCGGGTTTTTCTTCCTGACGCTATAACTCCAGAATATATAATATATAACGCACGACCATCCATTCCATGATTTTGCATTTGTTGAAAAGGTCTCGGGCTCCGTGAGGTTTATAGCAAAGAAAATTCAGGAAAAATTACAACGTAGGGTAGGGGTAGGGTAGGGTAAGGGTAGGGTAGGGGTATGATAGGGGTAGGGTAGGGGTAGGGTAAGGTAAGGTAGGGGCAGGGTAGGGGTAGACGCGGACGAAGTCGCGGGCGTCCGCTAGTAATATTATAAAACTAAAGCTTAGGTATAGCTACACAAACCATGCCCACGTGCAAAGGTGGCAAAAACACTGCCTGCATTTCTACTTTGAAGATTATTTGACCAACCAGACAAGGTGACTAGCCTGATGAAGATGTAAAATCTAAATCCGATTGGGTATTTGAAGATGAGCAATCGCTGAACACTCTTAAACTGTCTCAATCCGTGAAAAGATAGTTGCCACGAAGACCTTTGGCAAAAGGGATAAAATTAATAGCAGATGTCTTTATAAACAGAAGACTATACCTGCTAAATCACGCGCATTGGCACTTAGCGACTTCATTGTACAATATTGTTTAAATTACTCTGGTCTGATTCTGCTTAAGTACTGTTTCCTACAGTCTTAACCTCGCATCCTGACTGACTGATGACTTTGGACTCAGCTCAACAATGAACAACAACAACAACATTATCAACCCTCGGCTCACTGCTGTGCTCGAGTCTCCTCTCAGAGTGAGAGAGGTTAGGCCAATAGTCTGGCCCAATGCGGATTGGCAGACTTCGCACACGCTGAGAAATATGAAAATTGTCAGGTATGCAGGTTTCCTCTCGATCTTTTTCCTTCACCGTTTGAGACACGTGATATTTAATTTCTTAAAATGCACACAACTGAAAAGTTGGAGGTACATGCGCCGGGCCGGATTCGAGCCCACACCCTCCGGAATCGGAGGCAGAGGTCATATCCACTGGGCTGTCACGGCTAATAATCAATAATGAAACATAAACTAAAATGGCAGCGGTATCCCAATGCCGTCAAACTATTTCAAGCCTGGAACTTGGTAAAAATAAACAGTTTCTTTTTTTTTATTTAAAAAAAACTGTCTATTCCCGTTTATTTAGAGTTCAATGTATTCATTTCAAAGACTTATTGTAATTTTAACTTCTTATTGTATAAATTAATTTTTTTATTATTTAGTTTTGTTATTGTACCAATAATTTTACACTTCCTATTGTATATTTAAAACAAACATGGGAGGCCTATGTACCGTACCTACCGCATCTACACTATGTGCTGCAATAAAATTCATTGTTTAGAGCATTATTTTTAACTTAAGTAACTTTATCTTTAGTAATTAATTAGCTGCTTAAACTCTACCAAGGTGTAATAACAGAAGCAAAGTGAACTTCCTATACTAACACATAGTACATGTTATTCAAATGTATAGTATCCTCAAGGCTCAACTCTTGAGTTTTTTTTTTCGTGTTGTGTAAGTGCTGATGGCTCCATTTAGGACCACTATGGCGACAGCGGGGGGTTTTGGCGAGCGCAGAAGCATCGCCTGATGAGACCCGAAGGCTGAAATAAAGATAGAGGACGAAACGACTCCCTAAGGGCGTCTCCTATGAGATTCGGTCCTCGGCTTAGAGGGCCATTCAGGAGGGGGTAACCGTGACCTGAGTGAATCAGTTCGGACGCCCCCAAGATCGTGAGTTAGAAAACCCACGTCCGGGTGACGTTAGACATCGAGGACCTCGTCTTCGCCGGTGAAGACGCTGTGTAGCTTGTGATTGTGTTGCCCGGGAAGCATTGTCATGTCATGTCATCGTCTGGATCGTAAAGGACGTTTTGGGACGCCTGTATTTAAAATTATGTTTGGAGCAAGCAATATGGGTTAAGGACAACCTTAAGGAATTTAAATCGATTGCCAGTACCGGTTTTACCAGTAGGCTGAATAGGCTGGAGCCTGGGGCGGCAAATTTGGCCCTAACCATTTTTAACAGAAACTTCATGTCTAACAGAAATTAAGAAAACCACCTATAAATATAGATACATAGAAAAACTGAGTATTGAAAATTTAATTAATATTCTAGAAAAATACTAAAATTAGCGAGACACTTTATCATCAGCTGTACTAAACTGTTGTAACCTGAATACTCTCATCCCTCTATATGTATATAAAATATGGATGAATTTCCGAGGTCAGTAGGAGGCAAAAATTTAACAGCCTACTGGCGGCAAGTTTGTAAATCCGCCACTGTCGATTGTCATTGGCAGTCATCTTATCTCAAGGGTTATTCTTCCTCCCGTTACATATGTCATCTGTGAAAAATCTCTGGATATATCTTGATAGGGAATTATAGTTGTGCGTGCATATTAAAGATTAGTGGAGTAGTTAAATTCATGGCAGTCTGGGGCTTTAATACAACTTATGTATAACTTAAATAGCATTTTAGCTAAACCAAAATTCGGTTTATCTAAAATGCTATTTATGAACCCAACATCAAGAAAATTAAAATTTTGATATAGCTAAAGTTTCTTGTCTCAAATCACTACATTGTACACATTCCATTAATAAATGATGCATGTCCTCTAATTTTCCATATCGTTTGGAACCCATATTCGGCTCACTGCTGAGCTCGGGTCTCCTCTCAAAATGAGAGAGGTTTATCCAATAGTCCACCACGCTGGCCCCATGTGGATTGGCAGACTTCACACACGCAAAGAATTAAAAATATTCTTTGGTATGGTTCCTCACGATGTTTTCCTTCACCGTTTGAGACTTGTGATATCTAATATCTTAAAATGCACACAACTGAAAAGTTGGAGGTGCTTGCCCCGGACCGGATTCGAACCCACGCCCTCCGGAATCGGAAGCAGGAAACAACTCTTTTCCACATACTAAACAATTATTGCATATGTATGAATGTTTGTTACTCTTTCACACCGCGATTACTAAACCGAATTAGCTTAAATGGAGGTAGATTATAGCCTGGATTAACAAATCTTAGGCTACTTTTGATCCCGGAAAAAATCATGATTCTCAAGGGATTTGTGATATTACTATTATATTTTACTAGCGAAAAATACATACATACTTGTACTTATTTTCGCGGTATCACCGCGGTGCACAGCTAGTATTAACATAAATGAAAATACACTAATTGCACACACGAGTGAAACTACAAGAACTAGACTCGCATTCTCTATCAGTTATAAGAACGGTGAGTTTCTTATCAGAACGGACCCGTTTGTTAAGTACCTGCATAATGGATTTACCTACACTCGTATAATATCTGTATGTCTCCTCATTTCTGCTTTCACTATTCGCCTCTCGTCGCACCGAACGGACCGGCCGTTTTTCACCGCCCATAATGCCCTACACACACTCTCTACAAATAGTAGAGGAGCCGAAGAGGGGATTTTTGCAGTTACTCGAGCGCGGCAGATAAACATATAGGACTATACCTTGCACGTTGTTGAGTACCTCTACCAAGTATTAGCCCATATTATTGGTGGGTACTTTTTAGGTAACGAAAAATAACTAACTTTAGAAATTAAGCCAGTAAGTCAGGTTGGGTAGATGATATGGGCATGATTCAGTAGGTTAATTAATAGCTGAGTGGTGTGAATTTCCAAAATAAAACTATTTGAGCGTAACGTAAAGAAATGGGAGAGTTCAAAATTATAATATAAAACCCTCATATTTCTGCGCGGTTATTTTTTTATTATTTTAAAGTATAACCGCTAATATTTTGTGACGATTTCTGTAAGGCGAAATTATGAGAATTGACTTTAAAGTCTGTAATTTTTTCCCACCGCTAAAATCGAAGAAGTATATACAACTATAACCGTTTGTGCTTTTAACCTACCAAATCTAATCAATCCCCACGACGCTTTAGTAACTCCAAATTTATTTTAGCGGGCTCCCCTACTAATAAGACGAGTTACTTATAATCTAGGTTTATTGATACTGCTATTACATTTGTTGCACTCCAACTATAACATTTTTAGGATTCCGTAGACAAAAGCGTTAGCTTTTAGCGTTTTCTGTTCTTATTATCAGTGATTCCGTACGCACGAAATTCGAGTAACTTTACTTTAACTTTTTTCGTTCTTTTGATAATTCAAACTTTGTTTGAAATCATTATTATATCCACTAATGTCTTTACCAGACGAGAATTATCGTGAAAATGCCGATACAGTAAATTTATAACAAGCAATTAATTAATCGCGCGATCAGTATTTCAAACATGCACCGCTTTCCTCTTTTTATTTTCTATGTGAAAGCCTTCTAGCTTGTCCCCATAACAACTTGTTAAAGTTTGACTGCAGTTACTTGGACCCTGGAACAAAATATTGATTAATTCATTATAATATTCATGGCGAGGCAGGCAAAAGCATTAACGAGCGAGGCAACATGGTGGTGGGACGTTTTTCTTCCAAGCCATCTTCCAAACTTTGATGAATCTGATAACAATAGGTGTAATATATACTTACTACTGACACTAAAAAAATCAGTCCTCCCTTTGCGGACTATTTGAGTGCCTAAGCAACCGGTCAGGACTCCAGAGTGAGAAACCTCCTCACAATACTCGCTGTCTCAAGAATCACTGCCTTCTGTATCCGACTGTATTTTCTTTTTTTTTTAATGAATAAATATACTTACTAAAATACAGACATCCCTACTTAGCTCCAAAGTAAGCCTGTGTTATGGGTAGGTACTAAGATAGCGGATTTTAGCATATATATTTATAATTAATAAATATACAGCGTATATATTTATACAGCCCCCGCCGCCCCCTCCCCGCTATATACGCATATCACTTCAATCGGACAACCAACCGATCGCACCATTGAGCCTAGTAATATTCTTATACTAAATTTCATCTGCAGCAACATTGCTCCTCTATTTAGGCGAGGCGTAGAACTAACATAGCCACTGTGAAATCATATGTCGATGTAATTAACTTCTGATAGTTCTAGATTTATCTATTATCTCTGAGCCCGCCAGCCTTCATTGTCGGAGCGTGGTGGGCTCCAAATACTCTTTTCTATAAGAAGACAAACCTGCCCTTGCAGGTCCTTGAGTTTAACATTAACATCCTAAGCTCGCCGTCCTGCGTTGGACTGATATAGTGGATCTAAGTTCCATATCCTCTTTACTATAAAGAGAGATCATCATCATCATTAACAACCCGTATTCAGCTCACTGCTGACCACGCGTCTCCTCTCAGATTGAGAGGGGTTGGGCCTCGCTGACCATTGGCAGTCTTCACACACATAGAGATTTGATAAAATTCTCAGGTTTGCAGGTTTCCTCACGATGTTTTTCCTTCACCGTTTGAGGCACGTGACGTTTAATTTCTTAAAATTCAGATAACTGAAAAGTTGGGGTGCATGAACCGGGCCGGATTGAAACCTATGCCATCCGATTCGAAAGCAGAGGTCATATCCACTGGGCTAACACGAAATAGCGATGCCTGGCCGTTAATGTAGGCTGACAATGGTGATGAGAGACAGGCGCTATATTTATGCTATGGAGAATTTATTAGTAAGCAACGGGCCTATTCACTAATTTAGTCTTTATTAACAAACTATTAGAATAAACATCACATCAACTGAGAAAAGCCATCTACCTACTCTATGACATTCAAGAAGGATCGTCAGTGGGCACCGGATGAGATTTTCTTACATAGAATCTCAGTTTCATATACCTATGTCAACTAATATATACGACAAAGTTAGTGAATTCGCTTGTTGGAGCTCATTAAAAAGCACTCAAACTCTTAAGTGGAATACAGAAATAATACGCAGACAAAGCTACACGTAATCTCATTATAACTGATAAAACAAAAACAATGCATTATTATATATTTTCATTTGATTAAAATAGATATTAAATCGAGAGCCTACAGTGGCCAGACATGCCACATTTTATCACTATCGTCGCGGGCTCAAAACTCAGTTTTTCACAAATCCCGCGGGAACCATGTATTTTTCGGAGAAAAGAGTGTCGGCACAGAAAACATATGTGTCATTAAAATCCGTTCAACCGCTTCAGCAATTAGCCCGGACAAACCGACAGACAGACAGACATGAATTTTAAAAAAACTTGACTACGTGTTGGTATCGTATAAATGACTACAACTTATAAAACTTATAATTAACTGGAAATCATAGACAGAAACTTTAATTTTATATGTATTGACGATCATATTGTACTAGCAGACGCCGCGCGGTTTCACCCGCGTGGTTCCCGTTCCCGTAGGAATACGGGGATAAAATATAGCTTATAGCCTTTCTCGATAAGCCTATCTAACACTGAAATATATTTTCAAATCGGACCAGTAACTCCCGAAATTAGCAGGTTCAAACAAACAAAGATACTTATAATATTTGTACAGATTGATGTATTTATGAATATGATGTATGGAGTGACAAGTTTCAAGTTTTTGTAAAATGACAAATGTGGGTACCACAGGCTCTCTGACCAAAGGTGTTTGATTTACACAAGTGCCTACCAATCTATCGTCAATTAAGGCGATAAATAAAGCGCCGCTGTTATAGTTCTGACGTACGAACATACTACTCACAACATACGGAAACATCTAGTCTTGATTCTTATCACTATCATACTATTTTCCTTCCTTCTTAAAGATTATGAAGGTAAGACTTTCTTTTTATTATTCTACACAAGTTAACCCTCGATTACAATCTCACCTGATGCTTATGGAGTAGAGTTGGAGTATACTAGGGGTAGGGTAGGGGTAGGATAGGGTATGTTAGGGTTAGGGTAGGGTAGGGTAGGGGTAGAGTAGTGTAGAGTAGGGAAGAAGCGCACATAAGTTAAAGCGAAGCTTGGCCGGGTACGCTAGTCTGACATAAATTGAAGTCAAATTGTTTTTATTTATTTAGTAAACTAGCCGAACTATACAGTAAGCTACTATATAGTTACTGATACTACGTAGGTATTTCTAACACGCTACATTCGTCATAGATACCTATCCACTGATACAAAAACATAATAATTCTCTCTTCATGCAAGCACTTGAACGATAAGATGGATTAAAATGATTTACATAATATTTTGCATGTCGATAGCATTGCAAAATACATATTCAGCATGCAAAGAAAACTCGACCTAAGCTATTAAAATTATGCAATATCACAACAATTTACTCGTAAATTCTTTTTTTTTTACATCTATATTAATAATTTCGTCAAGTTGTTAACCGCTTTGTATGACATTTCACTACACAAACTGGCATTTTATGGAGATCTTTACACGACAAAAACGATTACAACAATAGAAACAGTTTTTATAGATATATTAGATTCTCGATCTTTGACTGAGGGGTAACTTCTAGTGGGACGTTTCCCTAGGTAATTGGTCTGAGGTACTTAATAAAAGTTCCGTTTCATTTAAAAAACTAAGTGTCCTTTACAAAGAACTGTAGTATCTATTAATCTGTGGAACTGTGACTGTGCACAATGAAAAGTCTTGTAATTTTATAACTATATACGAGTACAGTGTGCTAATCTCCATCTATATATACCTATATATAATATAAAATAGGTATCTTGCTACAATAATAACACTTATTGCATTTCTAAAAGAAATAGGTACTAGTTCTTCGATCGATTTACTCAACCCAACATTTATTAAACTATTCAAGAAGTTAAATGTTTTATAGTTAATTCCAAAATAAAACTATTTTTAAAAATAAACTTTATTATAAAAGAGTAATTGCGCAACTCACTCACTATAACAAACTATATTTTCAAAGTTATTAAAATTTATTACTACGAATATCTTTCAGCCTAATACTGACTCAACTTTACTAATCTATACTAATCCTCATCACCATTGACTTGTCCTTATCCTACTTATGTGGAGTCCGCTTAATGCAATCTATTCAGCATAAACACCCTCCAACTATATCTTCTTTGACCTTCCTCTCCTCTTGCAATTTTAACTTTCTTTTTGTAATGCATAATGATAATATTATTATATATGACTTTTCAACTTTTCAAAAACAAATTAATTACCAAAAAAAATGGTATAGGGTTCTCTGCGAAAAATTAGAGGATTCCGGATACCATTTCATATCCTGGACTGAATTGTTTTAGGCAATTCATTCGCAATATATTAATTGTTTTTGTAAAAAAAAAGATTTTTATATAAACCTTTTCATCCGGAAGACAGGTAAGTGAATGTCGTCTTATATTCGGATTATAAGGAGAACCTTTGTTAAAATCTTACTTTTCTGGATCCAGTAAATCAAATCAGTAAATAAGCTACGGTGTTAATCTATCAGTTACTTTTATACAGGTTGCTCCGTAATTAACGGATAAAACACAAGTGGGAGATAAACTACCATTTAAAACAAATTAGGTTAATTTTGAAAATATTGGTAGGGTGACCAAGTTATACTTTTTTTTCGGATATTAATTTTTTTTCATTTTTAATCAGTTTTTTTAACGCTGTAGTTGCCGTAATTGATAGTTTAAGGATTTGATTTTTGTTAAATATACGACGGGACAGGAACACCCTGTATATTGTACACTTCATAATGAGCATTCAGTTGTAAACGATACAACGCAGATAATACGAATAGCAAATGCGATCATTTATAGATGGATTTTAGATAATTCCGTAGAGAGTTATGTCGTAAAGATAAAATTACGTAGATGTAGTATTTTAACAAGGAAATGTTTTGTATGCAAACTGAACGATTATTGTTACTCTTATATTATAAATTTAGTTTAGTTGTAAGTTAAGTTATGTAGATAATACTTTCTTAATAAAATTTATAGCAAAATTTCTATGATTTATATTTTTGTTAAATTAGTTGATTCAGGTCAGCAAGGTATATTTAATGAGTTACTGCGTGGTTTTTCACCGTATTTTCGTTTTTGCAATCATCCAATATTGTGTTTTCAACGAAATAATTTAATTATAGTATACGACATTGGTATAGTAGTAATAGTAGCAAGTAGTGACGTTATCTGAACAAAAAACCGTTATTAACGTAATTTCGTTGAAATAGTCATGTCTTATGATCCTATAAACCAAAAATCACTGCCACTTGAGGTCATTTCGTTGAAATGAGTATGCTATATGATCACAAAAAATAAAAATACGACGAATACTTATGTAGTGACTTATTATTTGAATGGTACACCGAGATATATGATAGGGCAGTAGATCTTATAGCAAAAACATTTTAGTATTTCACACAATTTCAATCACTAATACGGGACGCGGATCGCTTGTTAAAAAATAAACAAGAGCTCATTGATACTATTGTCTGCATTAAACTGTGTTCAAGGACTTTTGTTCTTCACGATAATTATGACCTCTGGACAGTGCACCGCAATCTGACGTAAACATAAGCAGGGTTTGACCTGTTTTGAATATTAGGAATACCAAAATTTTAAGCGACGTGCATACGTTAATATTTATACATAGTAAAAATAGTTTATTGGCTAGCATTCGTCCGAATTAGGTTGATACGCTTCGCTTATCTCGATACGTACATGCTATATAACACAGACTTCAAAACAACTGTCCTAAAAATTTTTGTCTGTTTGTTTGTTCAAGTAACATTAAAAAAAAATTAACAGATTTGCATACGGTTCGTCCGAGGCGATCGGAGTTACTTATATTATTCATCTTGAAAACGCTTTCACCTCTTATAGAAGAAACACAAATCATTATCATTCAACAACCAAATCTAATGGGTTGAATCGCGACGCTTGAATAGATTTCCATTTAGCATCGTGCGCTCCTCTACCACTAAAAGTATAATAACGTTCTTGGGACGCCTTTGCGTGACAATATCTTTATAAACCCAACCTACCTATTAGACCAAAACCTGCGCTAGCCAGAGCTCATTTTAAGAATGTTAATATACTCAGATGCACAATTATCCGCCCACTTTAATATACGTCATCTTTAAGAGTGCAGATAATTGTGCCTCTGAGTTTATAATAGTTTGTGAGCCCATGCTTCCTTCTCGTAGTACCAATTTTGATTGAGGTTTTCTTAATTGGTGGAAGGATTCGACTGTGGTTAGCCACCACACTACCGGCAAAGACATACCGCCAAGCAATTAAGCATTCCGGTACGATGTCGTGTTGAAACCGAAAGGGGTGTGGATTTTCATCTTACTGATAACAAGTTAGCCCGCATCCATCTTAGATTGCATCATCAATTACCATCAGGTGAAATAGATTTTATTATCTATAATAAATAATGACGTTTCTTAGCTACTCATGTATTATCATCAGAGCGCAGAGCGTGTGCAAAATTTCTTCAAATCTTAATCGAAGAGCGGGAAGTGGGTCAAATTAAGATTCTAAGATTTGCTTACCTGTATAGTTACGAATGATTGGAGAGGCCGCCCTATTGGATTTGTAATGTTTCTTAGCTAGTCATGTATTATCATCAGAACTCAGAGCGTGTGCAAAATTTCATCCTAATCGAAGACCGAAAGTGGGTCAAATTAAGATTCCAAGATTTTCTTACATACATAGTTATAAGTGAAGCGTCTAATAAAAAAGAGGTATGTCTATGTCTATATGGCATTCGCAAAATATCAATCAATTTGTAAAACTATTTAAATCAACAATGCACTGTTCTCTTCCGTGCTAGTTAAATGGGACAAGTGTTAAGGCTGTCGCAAGTCAATTGATAACAAATTGTTTATACATACCTACTTCTTTAAATAGGTATATATGTATAAGTAGTGTAGTAGTAGAGAGCTGTGATAGCCCAGTGGATATGACCTCTGCTTCCGATTCCGGGGGATGTGGATTCAAATCCGACCCGGGGACATGCACCTCCAACTTTTTAGTTGTGTGCATTTTAAGAAATTAAATATCACATGTCTCAAACAGTGGAGGAAAAACATCGTGAGGAAACCTGCATACCAGAATTTTTTTTTAATTCTCTGTGTATGTGAAGTCTGCCAATCCGCATTGCATCCGCTATCTATCTATATATCTATAAGACGAACAGTAACACGACGATCGAATAAAATATTTTTTTTAACTACTATTTTGTTGTCACTGCTGTCGTAGGGCGCCCCGAGCGAAGACCGTCATTGGTGGAAGTTCTTCCTCACTTAAACTCAGCACATCAACGTGAAATTGTAGAATATGGAGGAACATTATCACCTCATGTTTCCCGCAAGTCTTGATTTATCTGCTCCGTACTGAAATATTTCATGCACAGGTGAAATACCGCGTAAACTTCAATTTTCTCCATTTTCGAAGCAAACAAATGACGAAATTCAGAAAAAAACAAAAGAGTATCGAAACTTTTGTGCTTTATTATTATTACAATTATAACAGACTAGCTGACGCCGCGCGGTTTCACCCGCGTACCTCCCGTTCCCGTAGGAATACGGGGATAATATATAGCCTTTAATCAATAAATGGTCTATCTAACACTGAAAGAAATTTTAAATCAAACCAGTAGTTTCTGAGATTAGTGCGTTCAACCAAACAAACAAACAAACTCTTCAGCTTTTTAATATTAGTATAGATATCTGAACTATGTATTTATATTATTTCTTATCAAGAAGTATATAAATCATTCTCATTACTTTTTGAACACCTTTCTAAGGTCAATAAAGACCAAAATAGGCCTGCTGATAAATTTGTGTCACTCTGAATTGCAAAATCTCAAAACTTCATTACGTTGATATATATTAACAACACAAGAGTAAAAGGATTATCTAACGTTCAAAGATAATTCAGATCTTAGTGTTTGTTTTGTGATAAGGAAACGAATAATTAAAAGATGTTTCATAATGACAAGACATTATTTTGTGTAAGTAATACATCTATATATGTTATAAATTAAAATCCGGCGCCGCGTTCTTGATAAACTAAAATACTACTGATCAGATTTTCATGTGGTTTTCACCAATATGTACAGTGAGTGATTCAAGTTTGAGTTAAGTATACATTGCGTGTAAATCAAACCTAATTGAAACAAATGAATTTTGACTTTGACTTGGACTTTATTGTTGAAATTTTGTTTAAATCGGTTGAAATATCATAATACTCGTAATCGTTATAAGTATCGGAGAAAGTCAAACCGCCTAAAAGTTTTCGTGGAAAATGCTGCGTAATCCCTAAGCCATCATTTGAACGAGAGTTTTTTTTATCAGACGTTAAAAAAGGGTTCAAATAAAGTATAAAATTTAATGAAGGTCTTTTTCCAACGCCCAAAATTGAAAATGCAACACTGTTTTGGAACGCTTTTCTAACGAAAGTTAAAAAACCTCTCATGCGATTAGGGGCTTAGAGATACATAACAATAGATGATGGTATATTCCTATGTATTTAACGACTGATAATGAATTAATGAGCAAATACATAGGCTGACGACAGAAGTTTTTTGTTTGTTAGATATCTAAACTAAACACGATTAAAATGCAACACATTGTAAAAAATGGATACAAAAAATGTGAAGAGTGGACGTATTACTTTTAGAAGAACGATTGAAAAAAACCTACATTAAAGCGAGCTAATTTTATAGAGATAAAGTTTGTAGGAAATATCTGGATCTACAGAACCGATTGTGAAAATTCTTTTGTCATTAAAACGCCACGTTATTTTTGAGAGTCATAGGCTATAGTATTCTCAAGGGAACGGGAACTACGCGCGTGAAACCACGTAGCGTCGGCTATATCGTATAAACATGTCTTACAAACAATGTGTTAGGATTGCTTACGACGATATTCCAGTTACGAAATGCTACGTAATAATGTTAGTGATGATATAGTGATTTTGAAGTTACCTACAAGGGAAATAAATTTGTGTAACGTTGCGAAATTATTAGGTATCGATAGGTCAAAGAACTTTGGCCGCAATAGTCAGAGCAGCAATATTCGAATCCCACTGTATACGCGTTTTTTACTTACCTTCCACAAAATGACACATGGACATTTTTCATTGTTATGTGTACCCAATATGTACCTACTCTAATATTTGCCTGCGACTTTGATCTTATTTTTCAAGTTGGCTATGATGACATAATATACCTACCGATAACGATATGCGTTTATTGATGATAATATTGTTGACGTCAGCTTAACGTGCTCTATGAGACACGGTGGTTGAACTGACTAAGTCTAGGCTAAGTTCTTGGAAGAAAACCTGAATATGTACCTATTTCATAACCCGTCCCAGGAACGCCGTGATCTACAGTCACAGTATGTGACTGATGACTTACTGTGACTCTTGATCACAGCGTTCCTGGGACGGGATAAACTTTAAAACCATGCACACAAGTCACATATCGGGCGATGGAGCGAGTTATGCTTGGAGTTTCTCTGCGTGAACGGTTTAGAAATGAGGAGATCCGCAGACGAATCAGAGTCACTAACATAGCTCAGCGAGTCGCGAAGCTGAAGTGAGCAGGCCACATAGTTCGAAGAGCCAATGGACGTTGGGGTCCCAAGGTGCTGGAATGGCGCCCCCGCACCGGAAAGAGCGGTTTTGGTCGACCCCTCACTTAGTGGGCCAAGTACATCGAGCGGGTTGCAGGGAGTGTGATGTTCGGCAGTTATGCAAAAGGCCTATGTCCAGCAGTTGAGGTCCATCGGCTGTTAATAGTGATGATGGTGAAAGTCGTTGGTCCAGTGGTTAACTTTTAATTCACGAGGTCCTGAGTTTGAGTCCTGGTAATGAAGAACTGATATTTTCTTTATTTCAGCAAAAATCCTCTGCCTCTGATCATTCCGTGTACTGAACTCGTAAGTCTTCAGTCCCGGTCACTATCACATTATCTATTAAGTTAAGCCCATCAACCCGTATCGGAGCAGCAAAGTGAAGGCCCACTACAGTGCAAGAAGAGACCAGACTCCGATGATAATCATGACGATAATGAGATTTTCGCCACTAGTGAGATGTCTGTCTGTAGTCTTCTCTATTATATAAAAATAAGTCGGGTTTTCCTTCCTGACGCTATAAATCCAGAATGCTCGAACCGATTTCCACGGTTTTGCATTCGTTGGAAAGGTCTCGGGCTCCGTCAGGTTTATAGCAAAGAAAATTCAGAAAAAGGTTGGGGTAGGGTAGGGATAGGGTAGGGATAGAGTAGGGGTAGAGTTGGGTAGGGGTAGTTGAAAGTTTACATCGAATTTCATGCGGACGAAGTCGCGGGCGTCTGCTAGTACTATCATAAAAAGTAAAACATTATGTCGGTTCCATTATATAACAACAACATCTTTATTGCAAATAATGATCAAAAGCAATAACAATTATGAGTTTGTAGTCCGTCGAGTATTGTCAATTGGTATTATTTTGTGACGTACTCGTATCCAACTTTATACATAAACCAGCGGATGCTCGCGACTTCGTCCGCGTGGTTTCGTGGCGTCGTCAGTTTTCACAAATCCCGCGGGAACGGTGGATTTTTCCGGGATGAAAAGTAGCCTATGTGTTAATCCAGAGTAAAATCTATTTCCATTTTAAATTTCAGCCAAATCGCTTCAGTAGCCGCAGCGTAAAAGATGAACAACAACAACAACCTACACACTTACACACAAAATTTCGCCTTTATAATATATTAGTAGGACTTGCCGACGCCCGTGACTTCACCCGCCTAGTTCCCGTTCACGTGGGAATACGAAGATAAAATATAGCCCATGTCACTCCTTATAACATAGTGAATTTCCCGTCAGAGATTACCCGAAATATACAGATACAAGACAAAAACTTAAGATTATATATTTCTTCAAGACTCGACAGATACTTATCGATTCTGAAACTAACAATAAAAATATATACCTATGATTTTGAAATATATAATAGCCTATATTCTTCTTCTTCTTAAGGTGCCTCTCCAACTAGCGTAGGTTGGCAGTCAGTTTCTTGAACTCGTTTCAATCCTTCGCGAAGCGAAATAATTAGAAATAGCCTATATACCTACTGGTAAATCCTAAGATTTAGCGTCATATGTTGGTAAGGATTCGAAAATAAGTATCTAACCGCACAAAGTAAAGCAAAATAAAGCTTCACGGCCGTACTATACTTTTCTCGAAGCAATTTAAGCCATTTTCAACCCCCTATAATTTCGTTGTGGATGAAACCAGATACCTGAATTTTGAATACGAAAGCAGGCTAAATTTTAAATTTCAATGATTTTGAACGAGTACTTTAAGAACTGTAACTGAAATTAAAATGACAGAAGGTCACTTAACTACGGACTGAATAAAGTAATCGACTTGGTATTACATGGATCTCACAATTTTCGAATTGCTATGTTCTACAAGTGATGTTTTTGATGGCATTTATTTTTCAAGTAATCCCATTAGCGGTGCAAAAAAGTTATAAATATATATATATATGTATTTCGTCGGTTGAAAATTAAATTAAATTAGGAATAACTTGCTATTTATTGAGTAATATTTACTCTAACAACAGCGAACATAGCGAGACTGGCAATTATAATATGTAGATACTCGTATGCGTTATCTCTATGAGTATAACATATTTGTATCACAGATGAATCGCGTGTACCTGTACAAGGGTATATTACGTGGGGATTGTGATATACATGTTTAATTGTAAACAAACCGCTGTAGGCACGCGTACGTACTAGTACGCGGCCGGGTCTTGTTGGCTCATTCAGAACTTGAGCTTCCACAAACCGCAAGTCGCAACGCACCAAGCGAACAACGCTGAATGGTTTATAGATTTTAATTAAAATGGTGCAAAAAAAGAAGAAGTCGCAGTAAGTTTCACATCACTAATTTTATTATAAAAAAAAAAAATATTACCGAATACTGAAAATCAATTAATTGTTCGATTTAAGTTCATTTATTTCATTCCACATCCACTGATAATAGTCCATAAAAAACAAAACACACGATGAAAGTACGATTAAGTTACCCTGTAATTACAAATTGTTTTTCAGTATTCGGGGGTTCAATATATTTATATGTATTTCTTAATACTGTCTATAATGTGTTTGCTATGCGAATTTTATATTCTATTTAAAGACGGATTTTTTAAAGCGAATCGTATTGAGACGAACATGTTTAAATGCGAAATGTATTTTAAATTATTACCAAACATCATGTATTCATCCCTTACAGGGAAATGTTAGGTAGGTATACTATAATATACTAATATTATAAATAGGTAAAATTTGTGATATTGTACGGGTAATCTCTGAATCTACTAAGCCGATTTTGAAAATTCATTTACCAAAAGAAATTTATGCGTTATTTGTGAGTGTCTTTTATTCCCGTATTTTAACGGGAACGGGGATTACGCGGGGATTGTTTTTTTTTTGGTTACAGTGTGGTTTAACTTGATAAAGACCTTTTATTTTAATAATGAGAAAATAAATAAAACAATTATGATGGGATAACGTCATTCGCGTCTGTTTCTAATATTCTTTCATGGATACTTCTTCTTAATATGATATTATGGTGTTCTTAATATATTTGAAATTCTTCGAATATTTTATCCCTAAAATTTATATGAGCAACAAAGTATTATAAATAGCAAATAACTGAAGACGCTCCCTACAATTGAAAGTGCAAGACTTACGAGTGTCTAGTCTTTCGGCTCTACAACCCTAAGAGGAATTTGGCCTCCTCAACCACTTTGCTCCATTCATTTCATTACTTCATCTTTTTTTTTCACACAGATTATTTCACCATTATCTGCAAGTCTTCTGGAAAACATCCTAGCTATATTTTCTTAGTTCTTCCTTTTAATCGTTTTACCTGTGGTCTGCTTTTTACCAACACTTTTGGTCCTAGCTACTTTTGTCTTTTATTTAACTATATTTTCTAAATCATAGTTAATTCTGTGACGAAACGTTCTATCTGTAATTTTTAGAAGTCTAAACACATTCCTAATTTATTTCAATAATCTCAACATTCTAATAGCGATATATAGCGATACATTTATTCTTCCTATCATCTAATCTGTTAAATCAAATAGATCCTCGCGATGCTCGAATAAATCCCTATTGAGCATAATGGACTATTACGATGATATTTTCTTGCACAATCTTTAGCAAATATAAGAAAATTATTATTTCGAGAGTATTATGAGAATGGTGGAAATTTTGTACTAGAGAATGAGAGAGTATGAGTGAATGATGTGAAAAATAAATGGTTGCACAATAAATAGCTCCTTATCGAAATAGTTATGATTTCTTAAAGATATATCAATATACTAAGAGTACTTATAGTTTCCGTAACTGATAGTATAAAGTAAGCCCGACAGTGAAGTGCTTACGAAAATAAATCATAGTTATATATCTACTACTAGCGGAGGTTCGCGATTGTGAGCGCATAAAACTCAGTTTTTTACTGGAACCATAGACATTTCCGGGTTAAAAGGTAGTAAATATGTTGCTCAATAACCTCCTCTGTCTTTCTTTGAAAATCCTATTAAACTCGATTCAGCCGGTCTAGAAATTAGCCGTGTGTTCGTGTGTGTTCAGTATTGTGTAAATAACTATACCTAAGTACTTGAAAAAAAGTCAATTTAAATCACAGATAGACAGCCACTTCACTTTTTTTGTATGTATTGAATTTCTATTGTCAACACAATTTCTTAATGTGCGCTAATTCTTAGGTAGTTCATCATCATTATCATCATTAGCAACCCATTTTCGGCTCACCGAGCACGAGTCTTCTCTCAGAATGTGAGGGGTTAGGCTAATAGTCCGCCACGCTGGCCCAATGCGGATTAGCAGACTTAGAGAATTAAGAAAATTCTCAGGTATTCCTTCACCGTTTGAGACACGTGATATTTAATATCTTAAAATGCACATAATTGAAAAGTTGAAGGTACATGCTTTCGGACCAGATTCAAACTTACGCCCTCCGAATCGAAGGCAGAGGTTATATCCACTGGGCTCACGCCTCAATAACTTATTTAGGTTATACTAGTACATAAATAAAATTGCTTATTGATGAAATATGAGTAAGGTAAAAGTATCATCGTATCATCAATAAATTGTTTAAAGTTCAATATACGTATTAATGCTTACTTGTAATTTGTTCCAGGAAAAAATCGGAAGAAATAGAGGAACCCAGAGTTTCATATTTCCAAATCGTAAGTCATTGTCTGCATTATTGTTTCGAGACTTTTAATCATAACTGTTAATCAATATTACTTTAATTTTAATAACTACTTTTTATAACACTTAATGAGAAGACACTTCAGGAAGAGGATCATTAAAATCAGCTTCTTCATCTTCTTTAGCCACGTCGATCGAAATTCTACAATACGCTAGTTGATACTTTTAAAGATTTTATCACGTTTTATTTTATATAATGCGTTTGACGTTTAGTCCTTTAGGTAACATCGTGACGTCACAAAACGGACGAAAGTGTTTTTGACGTTTAAAAATTAAAAAAAAAATTAATTAATATTTCTAAGAAATCCTAGGAACGAGCTATGCTCGGAGTGTCTCTGCGTGTTCGAATCAGAAATGAGGAGATCCGCAGAAGAATCAAAGTCACCGACATATCTCAACGAGTCGCAAAGCTGAAGTGGCAATGGGCGGGGCACATAGTTCGAAGATCCCTACTACCTACCTACCTACTTGCCTATTGGTAGAAATAAACTTAAAGTCTTTATAAAATAAGCTAGGACTGGCTATCACAGGCTTATAGGCTTAGGCAGGCAGTTCTTTATTGTAGTTAATAAATAATATAGATTTCAATTAATACAATGTAAACTCTGCTATTGTATTCATTACACTACTATAGATTGTTATCAGAAAATATGTAGGAGTAAGTAGGTATTTCTATTTCTAATTCACCTTAAATTTGATACAGTCAATTCCTTTGGATTCGGTTATTGAAGACTAAACAGGTATTAATTTACTTGATGTGCAGGGCCGTGTTAGTCCAGTTTATATGACCTCTGCCTTCAATTCGGAGGGCATAGGTTCGAACTGTACGGGGCATGCACCTCCAACTTTTGAGACTTGTGCATATAAACACAACGTGCCTCAAACTGTGAAGGAAAAATAACGTGAGGAAACGTGTATACCTGAGATTTTTTTTTAATTTTCTACGTTAATTTACTGTGAAACAGTAATATTAACAATCATTGCACGGCGCACATCAATAGACACAATCCTTACAATCATAATCATTCCCGGTCGGTCCTAGTAGAATAGTTATTTGATTTTTTGATTTGTGTAGCTGGACTAAAAATTTACTCACGACCACCAGTCACGTGTATTTTTTTAATAATTCTTTTATTTTTAAGTTACCTTTAAAAACTTTAAAATTTTGACATGCTTGTTAATTTTCATCCTTTATATTTTATTAACACATTCCACACCACGCGACGTCGCGTGAAGCGGATTTTAACTGTGGCCGTTAACGCGATATCGCGTGGTGGTCCCTGACAATCTTGTACGAGCTATAGAGCATCGGCCATTTACGTAATTCCTAGATTTTGGCTTGGCAATAAACGTGTCAACGAAGGTTTTCATTTGTATTATAGTTCCGTTACGCGAAATGTGTGGAAGTACTGGCCACGATCGTCGGGATCATAGCTGGATTGCTGAGCGGTGGCGGCGTGTGCTACAACCTGGTGCAGTTTGGAGAGTTGAGCACCGCATTTGTGGAGAGAACAGCTCAGCAGGAACAATGCTCTAGTAGACTCCCCCTTACCTCATTGTTCGGAGGTGGACGTCGGCTGTAAGTAGATATTACGAAGGCAGAAACATGTGGACAACTGACTATATAACTAACTAGCAGTAAGGCGGCCAACCGTCCCGTATTCTGCGGGACCGTCCCGTAATGTTAAATGTAATACCGCTTTGAAATAATTATTAAAATAGTCCCGTAAAAAGTTAGATGCGTCCCGCATGTCCCGCATTTTCTACCACACTACACACACCCACATGCGCACGAACAATAGCGCTGCATCTATATAGGCGTTGCGCGCGGCAAGCGTATTGCGCGTAATTTCGTTCTCTCTTTCTCTCTACAGAGTACATGAGGCGTAAGAGCGGGAGAAGCGCGCGATTGTTTTGATTACCGAATAAATTTTTCCACCCCAACCCACCCAACCATATCTATTCACAAAAAGTCAGGCATTAAATTTTCAGCAAGTTGGCCGCCTTAACTAGCAGACACCTCACTGCTTCACTCGTGTAGGTCCCCTCTCATGGGTATAGAGGGATAAAATATAGCATAAGACACTCACAAATAATGTAGGTTTTTAGTAGTATTTTCAAAATCGGTTAAGTAGTTCCAGAGATTACGCTCTACAATACCACAAACTTATAATGCTTTTTCTAAAAATTAAACCTAGTCACAATTATCGTTCCCGTAATAAGGGTGTATAACCTAATAGATATGATCCATGTTCATCTGGCAAATGGGAGAAGGTCGATCTTCCTTGGTACTCTTAGGTATATATATTTTTTGCAAAATATGAATTTTGGCTTTTAAGAGAAGCTCGCTGAAGCGATTTCGATTCGATTATGCGGAATTGCTCAATAACCTCCATTATCTTCCATTGAAAGTTACAATACAATCCGTACAACTATTTCAAAAATTAGCCCAGACAATCTGAAAAAAAGACAGACAAAAAATTTAAGAATTGTGTTTTGGTATCGTGTAAATAATGAGCACTTGATATATCACAGTTATTTTGACAGACAGACAGACACTTCAATTTATTCATATTGATGTATTGATTCATACTTCTCGCATCAGATGCAACGCTTCAAATGAAGAAAACATGGCGGCACTGGTGGAAGATGCAACTTCCATGGCGATAGGAATGTTCATCAGCATCGCTGTGTCTCTAGTACTATGCATGATTTCTGTAGGTCTCATCAGCTGGAGCGCATTAAGACAGGTAATACTTTGGAAATCTATTTTTAGCCTTTAATTTTTGATATGTTTAGGGTTGCCAACTGTACTATGATATCTATATACCATAGTACAATTGGCAACCTATTGTACTATATTTTGGGTCTGCGTACTATTGTTGAAGAAATATATGGTATGCAAAAATAGTTGTTGAAAATGTACCTACATTTTCAACAACTAATTACATGAACATTAAATTTTATGCACATTATCATCTAATCTGAACTTGTCTATTACATCGCATTCCGGTCTTAAAATTAACGATTTAAAAAATTTGCTTTAAAAATGTGAAAAAGCATGTAATATCTCTTATTTACTTAAGACAAAAATTCTTGAAAAATACTGTAAATAAATTTAATTTTTAGAAAAACAAACGTGTTTTATCGCTCTGTTACTGCTATATATTTTTATGGCTAAATCTTAAAAGTACTATATTTTTCTCAAGAAATGTTGGCAACCCTAGATAAGTTAGATAAGTAGCTCAAGCTCATCATATTGTATCGACTCACTTCAGGGTCAGGCCTCCCTCCTTATAGTAGAAGGGATAATTAGCTTAGACCCACCACACTGTTCCAATACAGGTTGACGGGTTTGATGATAATAATATGATGATACTATTCAACTATCACTATCTGATTTTAAGCTGAGTTTAAGCATTTCAATCAGGTCACAGGGAGCCGCTGGATGCAGGCGGCTCGAGACCGTTGTGTTTGGAAGTCCATGCAAGAGGCCTATGTCCAGTGGATGTTAATGATGATGAAAAAAATATCTAATGTTAATAACAATGACTGGGACCGACGAATTAGCGTGATCTCCGAAGCAAATCGTGTAATGTCGGCAAATTCTTAACTCTCAGCCAACTCTCAGCTATTTGCTATTTGCTCCCAATTTGCTAGGTAAATTTTTAGCAAAAAAAGCCGCATCCACATATATTAACTACTTGGACCAATGATACAACGAAGCAGGTGTATTAGTAGTTACTTAAATTCCTACACATATTTGAGTTTTTATTGAAATGAAGCTAATGTTTAACAAAATTTTAATAGCTATTTTTGAAGATCAATAAATAATTAATTGTTAATTAAATAATTATCTAAAATCGCTATTTTAGCATAAGTCTGTGTCATTAAATGATACAGAGTTATTTTTTCTATTGAAACTAGTATTGTAGACTTGTTAGACCGTATTTACCTTGTACTTGCTTATGATAATTGCCCACATTAGCAAAAAATCATATTTAGATAAGATGTTAAGAGCTATAGCAGTGACAATTGGTATTAAACATATATATATAGTTTGTATATTTGTGTTACATTTATTTACAAATATTACATCCGGCAATAGCTTTAGATTGCTATACATTAATGTATAAACAAAAGCAATTGTCTTAATTGACGACCTTGTCTCATATTGTCCCTCGGATTGACGTTACAACTAAAAATATTATGTTATCGATAGAAGTTCTAAAATATTACTTCAGTATTATAACAAAACTATAGAGTGAAATTTTTAGTATCTCAACGGAGAACCGAGTTATTAGTTAAAATAACTGAATTCAGGATTTCACATTTCTTAGGATGTACATAGGAAATCTTGGTCAAGAATTTGAATTAAGATTTTTTAGGCTGCCTCGCGTCATAATGAAAATTCATTCAAAATTATTAGTATTTTAGTTTATATTAAATTTGAGATGAGTCAAATACTACTAATTTACTGCCTTGTCATTTCTAGATCACCAGAATCCGAATAATATTCCTCGAAGCGGTTCTACGGCAAGATATGTCATGGTTCGACACAGATTCAGAATTCAATTTGGCCACCAAAATGACCGAGTAAGTTAGCCCAAGAGTTTATAGCTTCAGAGTAGCTTAGCCAAGCCCAGTTATTACATCGTAAACGTATTTAATGCATATCCATATATTTGACTTTATATTTGACTGATAAGTATTGGTTGCGATCGGCATGATGTCATGCATATCGCGACCAACATACATCAGTTTTAATGGCTTTCAAGCCGTTAGCGCTGCAGGCATGTGAAACTACTTGATCATCAGTGGCTGACATTATGCAAGATTTCGAATTCAAAATTCAGATACCTGGCATAACTATTTTATTTTTTATTTGATGTTTATTGCATAAAGTTGAGTATGAAACAGTACATAAAGTTTGGTTTTTAAAATTTCTTGTCACTCATTCGTATTATTCGTTCGTTTTATAAAATACACTTGAGAATAACCCTATTTTGTTTGTTTTGTACTGTCTATTCACATTATTATGTATATTACACAGTAATATGGTGAAGCTGAAAGAGGGTATGGGTGAAAAGTTGAGCGTAGTGGCGAACCTCATTGGCACGGCGATCATATGTTTATGCCAAGCGTTCCCCATGGGATGGGAGCTCACTCTTGCCTGCGTCACAGTGGTACCCTTCTCCATTACAGCGTCCGTTATTTTGTCTAAGGTAAGCCCTATTGTATTATCTCTTACTGTTTAGCTTAGTTAAGTGGTACTATTTTTCAGTGCGTCATTCATTTTATAGTATCTTCTATAATATGTTACGAGTATGAAGATTTATACCCGACCTAACACACGAAGGGTTAATAAAATAATTTTTGTAACATAAAAATGGAACCGATTTCAAAGACGTATTTCAGTTATTTTGATTTTAGCGATTTTATTAACAAACATAACATCATTCATTATGTTTGTTTAATAATCAACAAGGTAATTATGTAATACCTTTACGATTTTGCAACGCATTAAGATGGAATAACGAACTTTTTTGTCAAAAATTCTTAATTTGATATCTATAGATTAGCTTATCAGACAAATATATATTTAATATAATAATAATATTATATAGTTAATAACCATTTCGATCACGTTAGCTTTTAAATAAAAAAAATGCATCGTAATTGGTCCATTCGTTTAGAAGCGTTACTGCAGACATACACGTAAAACGATTTACAAAAAAATCTGAAACACAATTACGAGTATATTTCAATAAGCGAACGACACGCACTACAGAATCTGGACTAGGAGCCTACGGTAGCCAGACATTCTTCATTCTTCAAGTTTTTAGAAGCGCTCCGTTTTTATTCGCTGGGAAATGCTTTTATGTTTGAACTGTTTTTTGACGGCTTCTGTGGCGCGGTGGATTTACAAGCTGGAGGTCCTGGGTTCGATCCCCGACTGAGCCGATTGAGGTTTTCTTAATTGGTCCAGGTCTGGCTGGTGGGAGGCATCAGCCGTGGCTAGTTACCACCCTACCAGCAAAGATGTACCACCAAGCGATTTAGCGTTCCGGTACGATGTCGTGTAGAAACCGAAAGGCGTGTGGATTGTCATCGTCCTCCTAACAAGTTAGCCTGCTTACATCTTCGATCGCATCATCACTTACCATCAGGTGAGATAGTAGTCAAGGACTAACTTGAAAAGGAAAAAAAAAAAAAAATAAAACTCGCTGGCTGATCAGAATACCTACTAAAACACTGTCACTCGGAGCCATATTCTGCGTCCTATTTGGGATGCGAAACGATCGCAAAAACAGGCACTTTCACATCCTGACGCGCTCGTCACTTCCCCACACGCACGATTTCACACCTGCGCAGTCTTTCCCCCTGTCACTCGCATATCATGAGAGTGTTATCAAAAAACTTGTCAGACAGTCAACAACGCCTTTTTCCACCCGTTCTTCGGTGTCAGACATGAAGCTTATACTCCTACTGTAAGTAAATACGGTAGCTATTACGGAGTTTGGACCTATGTAGTTTTGGAAGTTTTCAAGGGTCCAACCCCTTTATTGTCCGAGTATAAAGCCTATTATGTTTACTTGAATAATATGAACCGTCAAGTCCTAGTCAATCGCCTTTCATTGAGCTTCGTGGCTACCCTCCGAAAAACACCGTTTTAGATCAAACATTAAGAATATCGTGAGAAGAGTAGAGCGAGCGCCCTTAGAGAGTCGTCCTGTCAATCCATTCTTTTTCTGCCTTTAGACCCCATCAGACCATGCATCTGCGCTCGCCCCAACCCCCCAGTGAGGCCGCTGACGTCCCTTTAAGGAGCCTACGGTACTTACCAAAACAGGAAAAAGCCTGGCGAAAGGTTCTCATGAAGCTAAGAGTCTATATTGAGACATGATATTTTCTGATGATATCCTGTAGAGAATGCCAAAAACGTTTTACAATTGAGAATCTAGACATTCGAAATCTCTTACCTGTTAAATGCACCACGGCACAAACTTCAAAACTACTCGTAGCTTCCTTACTAAGCTAGGAGCATGGCTGACAAACATTGAGCCCTTTTAAAACATACAGATGAATTGAAAACCTCCTCCTTTTTTGAAGTCGGTTAAAAAGAGATTTGTCTGGCTATGGCAAGTGCTCATTCTATTCATACATGAACAGTTTTAATATATTTTGATTACTCGCAATTCACAACATTAATATGACATTGAAGCAAAGAAAACATCGAGTCTACTTATTAGACCAAACAACATAGTATACCTATTTACTTTTACAGTACCTACATATTTTTTTCTATTCTTTACAATTTAGCCCTTGTTTACAATTTCACCTGCTGGTAAGTGATAATGCAATCTAAGATGGAAGCGGACTAATTTGTTAGGAGGATGAAAATTCACACCCCTTTCGGTTTTTATACACGATATCGTACCGGGACACTAAATCGCTTGGAGGTATGTCTTTGTCTGTAGGGTGCTAACTAACCACGGCCGAAGCCTCCCACCAGCTAAAATTATAATATAGTATTTATAATAAAATATTTATATTTAGTATAATATAATATTTTATATAATAGTATACCTATTTACTTTTACAGTATCAAACCAGGTCATCTATACGCGAGCTTGAGTCTTACAGTCAAGCTGGTAAGCAAGCAGAAGAAGTTCTCAAATCAATAAAGACTGTAGTTGCTTTTGGAGGCGAAAGTAAAGAAGTCGACAGGTGAATTTTATCTTTTATTACTTAAATAAATCTGCTTTCTATTCTACTCCCACCCTACACCTACCCTACCCTACCCTACCCAAGCTACCTCTACCCAACCCTACACCTACCTGAAACCCCACTACCCTACATGTAGTCAACTTGATTTGGCGTTTAAGTACATCTAAGTAGTAGTAGAGCTTTAGTTGACATGACAGAACTCATATTGGTAATTTTTACTAAAAACTTTATCAAATTCTTCAATATTTCAACGGCCCCCTTTATAGAAGAGGGGATATAGAGCTTAGACCCATCACGCTGCTCCAATGTGGGTTGACGGTTTTAGGGTGATAATATTAGATTCATTAACAACCACTATCAGATGTTAATGATAGTGACCGGGGCCGACGATTTAACGTGCTCTCCGAGGGTGTAACACCATCAGCTTCCCACCTCAGGGAAATTAACTGAAAATATCTTATAAGAAAGAAAACTTCAGTTTCTCATATAGCATAACCCAGGATTCGAACACCGCATGATCCAAAACCACATAGGTGCACCGCTGGATTCGTATTCGCTCGATCGTAAGTAGCCGTGATAGCCCAGTAGTAGCCGTGATAGCCAGTGGATACGATCTCTGCCTCCGGTTCCGGAGGGTGTGGGTTCGAATCCGGTCCGGGGCATGCACCTCCAACTTTTCAGTTGTGTGCATTTTAAGAAATTAAATATCACGTGTCTCTAAGGGTGAAGAAAAACATCGTGAGGAAACCGGCATACCACAAATTTTCGTAATTCTCTGCGTGTGTGAAGTCTGCCAATCTGCATTGGGCCAGCATGGTAGACTATTGGCCTAACCCCTCTCATTCTGAGAGGAGACTGAAGCTCAGCAGTGAGCCGATTATGGGTTAATCAAATAAAAAAAAACATACTTATAAATAAGTCTCGTTTACTGTCGTCATGCACAGCGACTTTAGCAAGATAGTGAGTGATGTAATTATTATCAATCAGCGAATCAATGAACAAGGAAATCTAGATAGGCTCGTTAAACCGTGATCTCACTTGTTGGTAAGTGTGGATATGGTCTAAGATAGGACACACTTGCCTAGAACATGTCTATTTATTTTTATTTAATGACTAGCTGACGCCGCGCAGTTTCACCCGCGTGGTTCCCGTTCCCGTAGGAATACAGGATAATATATAGCCTTTAACCTTCCTCGGTAAATGGGCTATCTAACACTGAAGGAATTTTTCAAATCGGACCAGTAGTTCCTGAGATTAGCGCGTTCAATCAAACAAACAAACAAACTCTTCAGCTTTATATATTAGTATAGATACCCTTGTTATATGAATTAGGAAACACAGAAACTAGCTGTGCGCATGAGGAAATACACAAAGCGTCTTGTACGGACAATAAAAAAATGCATACTCACACGGTAGTTTTCTTTCCTTGGTAGAAAAAGGGAAGTAGGTACGACGTCAAATACGACGTAGCTCCTGAGCACACTCTACGATATCTATGGTAAAGAGCAAAGATTTGATTGTTTGTTTGCATTGAATAGGCTTCAAAACAAATAAGCCGATTTGATGAATTATTTCACTGTTGGGCAGGTACACTATCCCTGGGTGTTAAAGGATATATTTTATCTCCTTATTCCTATGGGAACGGGAACTACGCGGGTGAAACCGCGTGACGTCTGCTAGTATATTATATATCCTATAAGTACAGTCAACTGTCAATTTTTCGCCGGAAGTTTGGAACTACAAAAACTACTTGTCGATGTAATTATTAAAAAAGGATATGATTAACTATTTCTGTTTCTGAATAGATATCGGCGTCTTCTGGAGCCAGCAGAACGTTACGGCAAGAAACGCGGGCTCTACACCGGTATAGGGACTGGTTTCAATTGGGTGTTGACGTATTCCCTCAACGCAATTGGTCTCACATACGGCACGAGACTTGTCCTTCTCGATATGGATAAGCCTACGGATGAAAAGAAATACCTTGTTGGAATTTTATTCAGTGTTAGTATTTTTTCAATGTTGTCTCATCATTACGAGCCTCTTAAAACAGCTTAATAAGCCTAGGCTCTATAAAAGAGAGATTTGGAGCCACAGCGTAGCTTCAATGCAATGATGGGGTTAGAAGATCATGTTTGACTCTGTGACGATCACTATCAATTGATTATTATCTAAGGCACTGTAGTGTAACACCGTTGAAATTATAAAAAATTGAATTTCTTGAAAGAAAGAAAAGCTCAATATTTCAAAGGCTGACCTGACTCGACCCCAGGACCGCATGTTTCAAATCCACAACTTAATTTTAATTTAAACTTAATACTCTATGGACTTTAGGTAAACTAATAAAATTTCTTTCAGATCCTTTTCAGCGTTTATATGGCAACCCAGTCGATCACTTTCTGCGTGCCCCACGCAGAAGTATTTGCTACGGCTCGTGGTGCTGCCGCGAGTATATTCAAACTGCTCGACAGAGAGCCTACTATCGACTCGCTCAATCGTACTGGAGTATCACCAAGAAGAGTCTTAGGGGACATCGCATTAGAAGACGTTCACTTCAGTTATCCCTCGCGACCTAATGTGAAGGTAATAATGAATTTTCTCTAAAAAAAGTTGCTGATTATTGACTAGAACACAAAAAATACAATACTAAGCATAAGACTCACGTGAAATGTAGGCAAGATTACAGGCTATATTTCCGCGTTAGACAGTCAGGCTGATCCTACGCGTAAAAATACCCGATTACATAAAGTTGTCATAGTTGTCACCGTGTCTCCGAGATAATTATTAAATGATTATAATACATATATTATTATTTGGTCGTACAAGTCACAGGCGATACCTACCACCAGATCAAACCTGAGCCAATTTAGAAAATTATAAAATCTTAAACTGGCCTGAGCTGGAAAAAGAACCAAGACGAAGCAAGGACGAACGAATGAACAAGGGAAGCAAAACCTCTGTGCTGTGACCACAAACACTTCTAACTGTACCAGAAACGGCCTCCGTGGCGCAGTGGTGTGCGCGATAGATTTACAAGACGGAGGTCCTGGGTTTTGGGCTGGGTCGTTTGAGGTTTTCTTAATTGATCCAGGTCTGGTTGGTGGGAGGCTTCCACCGTGGCTAGTTACCACCCTACCGACAAAGAAATACCGCGAAGTGATTTGACGTTCCGGTACGACGTCCTGTAGAAACCTAAAGGAGTGTGGATTCTCATCCTCCTTCTAACAAGTTAGGACATTTACATCTTAGATTGCATCATCACTTACCATCCATCAGTTGAGATTGTAGTCAAGGGTTAACTTGTTAAGTATAAAAAAGAGGTAGTCAAATGTTCTTCATTATTATTATAAGCTCAACAAAAAAATTGAACTATTACAGGTGTTGCAAGGATTTTCAATACACATCAAATCTGGAGAATGTGTCGCACTAGTAGGAGCGTCCGGTTGCGGCAAGTCTACTATACTACAGTTACTGCAAAGGTTATATGACCCTCTATCTGGTAGTGTCAAGTTGGATGGTAGAAATGTAAAGAATTTGAATTTGGGCTGGCTCAGATCTTCCTTAGGTAAGTCCTGCTTGTCACATTTCATCATCATCATTAACTGCTGATAGACGTCTACTGCTGGCCTTCCAAACACCACGTCTCGAACCGCAAGCATCCAGCGGCTCTCTGCAACCCGCTTGATGTCCTCATCAGATGTTTGATGTCCCTTGATGTGCTTGATGTCCCGCACTTGATGGACCTCTAGTGCGGATTGCCACTCTAGCACTTTGGGACCCGAACGTCCATTGACTCTTCGAACTATGTACCCAGGCATGGGCCTAGACCTGAAGAATCAAAATCACTAACTGTAGCTCAGTGATATTGGTTATTTTGCGGATCTCCTGATTTCTGATTCGATCACGCAGAGAAACGCTCAAAATAGCTCAGTTCATCGCCCACTGAGTGACATTCAATCTTCTTATGAGGCCCTTAGTCAGCTACCAAATCTCAGTTATGCCTACTCTCATTTATCTTTGATAAATAATGAAATTGTAAAAAAAATGTTATTTGCATTGTGATATTGTTTTAGGTGTGGTAGGTCAAGAACCAGTGCTATTCCGTGGAACCATTCACGAGAATATTGCTATTGGAAGCCCTGAAGCTACCCGAGAGGACGTGCAAAGGGTCGCCGATATGGCATACGCACATGATTTTATCACGCATTTACGTAATGTTAGTATTCAATATTTTTTAATAATTTTTTGCAAATGAAGTTCGAGGTTACCTTATCAAATGAAGGCAGAGGTCATATCTATTGGGCTATCAAATTGACTGTATACAATGTAACAATTACAGGGCTACGATACAATGATAGGGGAGCGAGGAGCATCGTTATCTGGTGGTCAAAAACAGCGCATAGCTATTGCACGTTCCTTGCTACGGGAACCAGCAGTTCTCTTGTTAGACGAGGCAACCTCGGCTCTTGACCCACACTCAGAGCGCCAAGTGCAAGCTGCTTTAGACAGAGCGAGTGTGGGACGCACGACCTTAATGGTTTCTCACAGGTTAGTTTTAACATTAGATTAAGCTCCCATCTCGTATTCCAGAAGGTAGTATAAGAATTCAAATTTTCATGAGGATTCAATGCATTATAAGTCCGTTCGTTATCAACTCATGTTCGGCTTACTGCTGAGCTCGAGTCTCCTCTCAGAATGTGAAGGGTTAGGCCAATAGTCCACCACGCTGGCCCAATCTGGATTGGCAGACTTCACACACGCAAAGAATTAAGAAAATTATCTGGTATGCAGGTTTCCTCACGATGTTTTTCTTTCACCGTTTGAGACACGTGATATTTCTTAAAATGCACATAACTGAAAAGTTGGAGGTGCAAGCCCCGGACCGGATTCGAACTCACACCCTCCGGAATCGAGGGCAGAGGTCATGTCCACTGGGCTATTCAGACAATGAATGTTAACAATTTTTTACAATAATACGAAATGGAAATATGCAATAGTTTATTTCCATTTTGTATAATTAATTATACCGTCAATTTAATATTGTTAGGAATTAAATAATGTTAATTTTAATTTAATATATCTTTTATTAGGTTATCCACTATAGTAAACGCTGATCGCATAGTCTGTATGGACCAAGGTGCGATAGTAGAACAAGGGACCCATGAAGAGTTGATGAAAGCTAAAGGTACTGAAGTGTTCTTAAATATAATTCCTTCTTATCAATGAACTACAGATTGAAAAGCGAAAGTTCAATAATCACGAAATATCCAAAAGCGAATGTCAGGGAGTAGTTTATAGATAGTAGACGTCCGTTAAGAACGGATTTCGCAACAGGGCCGGATTAAGGAGGTCTTAAGGCTCTCCTTTCAAGGAAAATTTCGTACTTACACGAATTCGGAACCCTAAAGAGGTAGGAAAAAGTCCGCTTGTTAGTTACATTATAATCTGTCCACCGCTACGTCGTTGAAAATGAATTATGCGGTTTTCACCAATAAGAATAATAATACGAGTAGGTAAGCCCATGTCTTAAGGGCCAATGGATAAAAAGATTCATCTGGATGATTGAGGTTTACATTTTGTCAAGCTGTGTAATTTTGTATTAAACGATAATTGTATCGGAAAAAAACAAATCACCTGAGAGTTTTTGTTGAAAATGATGCTTTTCGTCCACACAGAGATACTTCGAGCATACGAGTAGCTCTGACTTTGTCTCTGACCAAGTCTCGGAACCATAGGTCATCATTGGCACTATGCACTTCGAAGACTTTTGTTTTCAGAGATTGAGAAATATAATTATTAACATGGACTTTATACCAACATTAATATTACAGGATTCTATTATAAACTCGTAACTACTGGCAACGAAAATAAGGAACCAGACGTAATAGAAACTTTACCTGAAGAAGAGAACGACACTGGAGACGGAGGCGAATTGACTTTTGTGTCGCGAGTCGAAGTTAAACGCAGATCTACAAGAAGATTAGCCAGACACCACTCTATGAAGCGGGGTGAGTAATTTTTTGACGTGACAACGTCTTATAATTCGATGAAGCCGGCTGTACTCTCGAAAAAAGATGACGTCATGCGTCGTTTCCTCTAGGATCGCTCTAGGGTTACCAACTTTTTACAAGAAATAAAGTATATTCTGGTCTATGAAAATTATTGAATGAACATCCGCACCACTTTCGGTTTCTACACGACATGGTACCGGAACGGAAAAAAAAATAACTGGCCACAGCCGAAGAATCCCACCAGCCAAACCTAGACCAATTAAGAAAAACTCAATCGGCCCAGCCGGGGCTTGAACCCAGGACCTCTGTCTTATTAATACACCGCGCATGCCACTGCGCCACGGAGGCCGTCAAAATTAAAAAAACAAACAATTTTTCAAATTTCAGAGTCTCACGATTGGATGACACCGAGAGGCTCGATCACTTCTGTGATGTCTGCCGGCTTACAGAGTTTCGTGTATAACACTGAATATGATTCCGATGACGAAAAAGATGATGACGAGGTACGTAAACATACTTATATTCAAAACTAACGGACGCCCGCAATTTGGTCCGCCCTTAGAGCTCTTTAATTAGCCAGCCCTTACAGTAGTACTAGAAATGGAGTAACTTCTCCCGTTTTCCTAACATTTCCCGTCACTACTCTGCTCCTATTGATCGTAGCGTGAAGAAAAGTATACTATAACCTGCCCAAAAGTATAAAGAATAATTTTTAGTTTCGTTAAAATCCGCCTAGCAGTTTTTGTTTCTGTAACGTCAGTATGTTACTGACACACAGACGAAAATTTTACTGATTGCATTTTTGGCATCAGTATCGGTCACTAATCACCCCCTGATAGTTATTTTGGAAATATGTTTTATGTACAAAACCTCTTTACATACATGTTTCCTCACGATGTTTTTCCTTCACCTTTTGGGACACGTGATATTTAATCTCTTAAAATGCACACAACTGAAAAGTTGAAGGTTTAATCCGGACCGGATTCGTACCTACACTCTCTGGAATCGGAGGCAGAGTTCATAGGCTATTATGGCTCTGTAATAATAATAGATATTGTTATTCCCAGGAAGTAAAACCAGTGAGTGATTGGCAGCTCCTGAAGCTAAATGCACCAGAATGGCCTTTCATAGTCATAGGTTCCATTGCAGCGTTCATACAAGGCTCTTGTTTCCCGGTTTTCGCTTTACTGTTTGGATATACATCTGGAGTAAGTATTAATAGCTATTCTTGAAATTTATCATACTTACCTTTTTTCTGTAGTTCAATCTACTATCCAGGGGCGTAGCTGTATCCATGATATGGGGCCCCAGACTACAGGAGCCCCTTAAGTGTAAAAATTATGTGGTTTAAGACATTTATTGTTTCAAAACCAAAAAAATACATTGTGCCATATAAAACAAAATCGTACACTGAGCGGTGGCTACTACATAGATATACGCTGACAGGATGTGGCATCACTGGATATTGAGTTAATGTTCTTTAATATTTTTTTAAACCAAATGCATTTTTCGTTTTCTTTTATTAAAATTAGTTTAATTAAATTATAAAATTCGCGCTTTTCTGAAATAACTCGGCCGTACGTGCAGAGTACCGAAAAAGCGCGGGCGACACAACACACTCTTTCTCAGACTACCTACTGTTTGAAACAAAAAAAATTGTTTTCAGATTTTTCATTTCGTGAAAAAAGAAGACGTGTAAGGCTCGATATTTAACGATAGGAGGAATCTGATTTAAAATATCATATTTTCATTAGAATATCTATATTTATACTACTTATATGTTTACTAGTAAACGTAATTTGAACTTAAATAAAAAATATTCAAATACTTTTGATTTTATACGTTTTTTACTATATCTCGCTTCTTTTATTCAAATAGTTCCGAAATTCCGACTTGGCAAAAAGACTGGCAACGCTGATCTAAAGCCACACTTTATATCATTAGCACTATAATACCACTTTTACTATAGGCTTGCGATAATAAAAACTAAAAATAATATCCAATTTCAGATATTCATTTTGGAAAATCGAAACGACATCATATATAAGGCAGACTTTTATTCTGGCATGTTCCTCGTGGTGGCCGCAGTCGCTGGACTGAGTATGTTTCTCCAAAGCACAACATTTACAAATGCTGGCCTAAAAATGACTACAAGACTAAGACAACAGTACTTCTCAGCTTTGCTCAGACAAGTAAGCAAAATAAACACAGTACATTATATTATTTAAAATATAAAAGATTTGTTATATTGATATTGTCACTTTAGGATGGTGTTACGTAATAATAAGGTCGATTACGGACTGAATACAATGACCGACTTGGTATTACATGGATCTCACAACTTTTTCGTTAGAACAACTGAAAAGAGCCTGAATAGGTCAATCGAGGGGGGGTGGTTCAATCCCCGCCTCGTTGGACTATTGTCGTTACCCACTCCTAATACAGTCTTTCCCGACTAATTGGAGAGAAATGAGAATATTGATCCTATATGTATACATATATTAAAAGATAAGGCAAATATTCTTTAAAAAAAATGGAAAAAAATCTGAGTTGCGTGAATTGGTAAATTTTACATTTCTGTTATTATTGATGGCATACTTTGTTTATATTAGGAAATGCTAAAATGGATTTTTGTTTTCAGGAAATCGGCTTTTTCGACAAAGATTGTAACACAGTAGGAGCTATGTGCGCTCGACTCAGTGGTGACGCAGCCGAAGTGCAGGGGGCGACCGGGCTACGAATCGGTCTCATTTTGCAGGGCACTAGTTCTGTCATAGTTGGCTTCATCATGGCTGTATGTTACAATTGGAAGCTAACTCTGGTCGGCACTGCCTTTTTGCCTTTGGTAAGTTTACCTTGATTCTTTTTTTAAGCTATAATCCAATTTGTGTATTAAGGTGTGTAGTATATTTTGCTTTTCATTAAATTTTATCAAATGGAGTTTACTTAAAACCGACGAATTCAGCGAGTACGACTCCTATAACTGAAAAGAAATCCTTTAAGTAAACGTAGGTATATTTCAGATTTTTGAAGATTATAAAGGTTTGGGTAGTCAGGGATAACAAAATAGAACAATCTCGCTATGAATTGTAAATTAATCCCAGATCATGACAAACTTGAAAGCCCTGAAAGTATTGATTGATAGTATTCTACCTACTAAAGGAATATTTCCTAAGCAATGGGTTTTTGGGAAATAATATTATACATAATTAATACCTGTTTGGAAATTAAATAAATAGTAATGAAATGAAAATGCCTATCTATCTCGGAACATGAATAACTTGAACCAAAAAATTGCAAGCTCTATTTTTTTGTTTTCACAGATGGTCGGAAGTATATGGCTAGAAGGAATTGTTTCGCAAAAATCGCAAGCAGACGAACGAGATGCTATGGAATCGGCGACATCGATTGCTACAGAAGCTGTCGTTAGCATCAAAACTGTTCAGAGCTTAGGTAAAGTATGCTATTAATATACATAGGATTAAAACTATTCAAATCTTGGGTAAAGTACACAGTGTTAGGAGAATGTAGTCGGAGAAAATAAATTCGGCTATAGTTATAACATGGCTTACTTCTATATTAGAACAGGCGTCCAGGGCTGCTGTGATAGGATCTTGCCAGATTTGGCTGGCGGAGAGAATGACTTGAGAAAAGAAGGGGTTAACTAGTTTTACAGGAAGTCCTTAACCCTACATCCATCCGTCGGTTACAAGTCCGGGACTTCACTCAAGGTTATTCTCTGCCACTCGAGTGATTATTGATAACATTCTTGGTGGGAATTGTTAAACCCGATAGGCTTTCATTCAATAATTCTAAAAGTCTAAGCTCCATACCTCTAGCCATAAGGAGGGTGGACTGGCATTGCAGTGGGCTGTTAAAATAGGCTATTGATGAGAATCCATTTATTTCAGGCGTTGAAGAAATATTCCTTACAAAGTTCAAGGAAGCGCTGATAGTTTCGTGCGCCGCTGTGGCAAAGAAGACCAGATGGAGAGGTCTTGTGCTGGGATTGGGTGTTTATGTGCCGTTCTTGTCCTATTGTAGCGCTACCGTGTACGGAGCGGTGCTTGTCGCTTACGAAGGACTTGAATACAAAGTTGTACTGCTGTAAGTTATAGTATATTTCTGAACCTTAATATTTTTTTAAATTATAGCTTCGCTTTAAGTAATAATTTGTCATCAAATAATTTGACATATATGGGCGTATGTATTCAAGTATAGCCCATCAATTCTATACCGGCATTAGAAATATATATCATCATATGTTATGTATTATTTATAAGAAATAAATGATGGTTAATATATACCGTGACACATATATAAATACAAAATAGGTTGCCTAGTAAAATTTTATGTGTATATTTTTTATAATTTATTTTTTATCCTAAATGAACATCATGTATGAGTAAGTACGAGTTTATATGCATATTTCTTATGAAGGATCTCGTACTAATATGGTACTAACCCGCTAATGGGGTGCTATCTGTGGGTTCATTTACACGAGCATCAACTGCGACCGACGACTACATTCGACTGCAATCGGCGACGTTTCGGCGGCAGTCGACGGCAGTCGCCGACTTTTGGCAACGTGCTGATCGTGTAAATGAACCCTTAGACATTTCTCTGTTTATCTCGAGAATGGTTAGGTCGTTTTAGATGCAGTTTTCTTTGCTGGAATTGATGTTTATCGGTGATGTGTGGTTTTAGATAGACTTTATGGTATGGTACTCGCTAGGGGCGCAACAGTGAAAATATTTTTTCTATTTACCTCCAGATCCGATTGAACTGGTTAAAGACGGAATTATATTTGTCCAACCTGTCGTGTCGTGACGTATCAAAACAGAATCTGTATCATACATTTTTATGGCAACGTTTACACTTATGTGTTGTGGCATGTCGTGATGGCTTCTGATGTGTCGCATCACATCCGGTCCTGGTCCACGTTTAGCGCCAGAGCGCTAATTAAATATAAATTTGGCCTTTGGACTTATTTTTTTTTTTACTGTACTGTAATAGTTTTGATGTTAAGTAAACTTTATGGTATGTCTTTTATAGTGTTAACGAGGCTATAATGTACGGCGCATACATGTTGGGACAATCATTGGTGTACGCGCCGAGTTTTAACTCTGCCAAAGCTTGCGGAGCGAGGATCCTGTCCATCATTCAGAGAGAGCCAAAAGTCAGAACTGAACCAGGTGTTAAAGATAGAAAAGAATGGGTGAGTGAAAGTTAGACTTAAAAGGTATTAAATCTACATGAAGTGTGTCTCTGTGTGTTCTGTAATAACTATACGAAAGACGAGAAGATGTAAAATACTTAAAATGAGCTAGATTGCAGAACTGAGCTAGGTTGTTATCTCTATCCTTATGTCTCTCATCATCATCAATATATTTAATAGTAACATTATAATTACATCATCATTGGTAGCCTTCCAACTGAAGTTTGGCGGTCAATTGTAGAAAACTGTTCCGGTCTTTTTTTAACTTGGTTCACTCTTTGACATCATCTATCCACTTACTTCGTTTTCGTACTGGAGCACATTTTACGGGTATATTACTTTTAGGATCTACCTAGGAAACTCATAGGTGAATCTCCTTTGCAGACGCCCGAAAAATACAATTGTCCTGCTAATGATGATGGTAACAATAATTGTCACTGGAAACACGTCGTCATGAATGCTCAAGTTCTAAAAAGAGCTAATTTTTAACATTGTCCTTAACCCCCACATCTCAAAAGCTTGCACCGTCGACAACACTCTTTTTTCTTTTTTCAGAATTACATTACAACTTAATAATTATCAACTGCAGGTTGATACCGTTCTGTCCCCAATCGCTTAGCCTTAGTGCATTTTTTTGGCCTAAGAATAGAAATACATTACGAATTTGTGACCCATTCCAGCTGAACGTCACCGTCCTGTTCCATCCACTGAGTGACGAAATCTTTATACCACTGTACCTGGTTGGAATATTTACAATACCTTTGTTAATCATCATCATTATCAACCCATATTCTGCTCACTGCTGAGATCGAGTCTCCTCTCTGAATGAGGGTTAGTCTACCACGTTGGCCCAATGCGGATTGGCAGACTTCACATACGCAGAGAATTAAGAAAATTCTCTGGTATGCAAGTTTCCTCAAAATGTTTTTCTTTACCGTTTGAGACACGTGCTATTTAATTTCTTAAAATGCACACAACTGAAAAGTTGGAGGTGCAAGCCCCGGACTGGATTCGGACCCACACTCACCGGAATCGGAGGCAGAGGTCCATCACGGCTCACCTTTGTTAATATTAGTTTATATTAAGTTATAACTTTTGTTGTACGTGCAGTCTGCTACGGGTAACTTCAGCATCAAGGACGTAGAGTTCAGTTATCCAACGCGTCCAAACCAGCGAGTACTGCGAGGTATAGACTTGAAAGTGGACGCTGGGAAGACAGTTGCCTTAGTTGGATCCTCCGGATGCGGCAAGTCTACTGTACTACAACTGATGCAGAGGTTCTATGATCCCGACACGGGCAATATCGTAAGTTATAGCCTTTTACACTTTTTTGTACAAACAATAACTTAAAAAAAATAATAATAAATTTAAACCGACTTAAAAAAAATGTACCGACCAAACTAAAAAGCGTATAATAACATCTTAATTTATTTATTTATTTATTTATTAAGTTTGCTAGCGACTTTTACATATTTTTACACATACAAAAAATCAACTTATGAACTAACATGCTTAGCGTATGCAAAATCGTATTAAAGCAAACATTGCTTGCAAAACCACTTTCATCTAATATTTTACAAAACAAAATACTTATATTTTACAACTTAAATATAAATCTAAAGTATCCAAATTAAAAGCAAAAAAGAAAAAATTAAATGTGTATTTCTGTATCTAAAACTATATAATCAAAAATTAATAAAAAAACTAAACAATAAATAGTAAAAAAAATGCAAGGAAACTAATAAAACAAGCCAATCATACTTGGCTAACCAGGTTATTAATGATTAACCTGCGAAATGTGTTTGGCGAATTTGAATTGACATCCAGTGAACCACTAAGCTTATTATACAGTTTACATAGCCGAGGGAAGATGGAGTTGGCGCCGAAAACTGTCCTGGTGTGAGGTGGAAAAAGTGGAGTTAATATGTTCAACTTGCTGATAAGTTTGAATGCGGTAATAAATCGGTGTCGACCTTATTTCGCCTAAGGTATGGTTTAAAATAAGAATATAATATGTATCTTCGTTTTTAATATGACCAAAATTCCCTTTTGCCTGCAATTAGTTGGATGTGTTAAGATGTGTATGTGTGTGTACGACCTCTTTAGCAAACGGACGAAGATCGAACTCATGACCTCTCGTTGGCATTATGACCCTTTATATTGAAGTTTTAGTTTTTAATTATTATATTCGTTAGTTGTTGTAATTTAAATGACATAAGTTTCGAATATATATCTAACTTTCTGGGGCGTGACGTAGTATAAAGAAAAAAACTACTTACTACTAGAGTTTAGTTAATGAAAGTAGAGACTGAAATCATCCGCCAAATTAAAAAAAATAAAAATATGCGTTTTCATAATTTTTTTTAAATATTTTTTTTGTTTGTGAATATATTACTACCTATACTATAAATATCAAACTCAGTTATTCCTATATTTGCACTATAATTTTGAGAATTTACTAATTATTTTTTTAAGGCGGGCGATTTCAGTCTCTACTTTCATTAGCCAAACTCTACTTCTACTAAATTCTCTACCTATTTCCAAATAGGAAACATATTTAGTGATCGATTATAAACTCTTTGCAATTGACAGTGAGTGACTAACACTTGTCAGGGGCTATAATTTATTATCAACATTTTTTTAACTAATAAATATTTGTTGAATTCAAATTGAAACAATTCGAAAGCAAATTTATTATAATGGGGCAAATACTGGGCACATATTGGACAAGACATTTGGATTTGAAAATGGACGATTGTCCAACATTTGATCCTAAGGCTGGTTTCAAATATACAAGAACAAAACGCAAGATGGTGGCTCAAGAAGATCATCTTATATCTGCACGTATACCACCAAAATACAGGGACTACTGCGCTCACTTTCTACTGTGCTATCAATGTTGCCGATTCAAGAATTGGCCCTTCGTTTACAAATGCCACGGAGAACGACATGAATATCTCATTTGCGAAAAGGACGATTACGTCATTAGGATGAAAGAGTTCGAAAGAGAACGAAGATTGAGGGAGAGAGAAATAAGAATACTTCAAGGGAAGGGGAAGTGCTAGTAAACATAGCATATAATGTTGAAAATTAAAGTTCGTGGTCTATAGATTGGTGCGGGTGACAGTTCGTTTCACTCTTGAAAGTTTGTCGCGATTCACGATAATAGTACGTATTATGAACGTCATAAGGCAACTGTCACCCGCACCATGCTACAGAGCACATAGTTATAGTCTGTTATTCCCCTGTCCATTATCTCCAACCAACTTATTTTTCTAATAAAATACGTTAATGGGAAATTCGGTACTTGTTTATTTTAACTTGCTTATTTTAAGTAGGTTTACTTCATGCTCTACAATAGTAATTGATTATTAATTATTTTTATTTAACAATAACTACAATTAATTATTTTTACGGTTGTAAAGTCTAGCTGCTCAGAGATTGCATTTCTGACAGGTCCTAATCGAATGGCACAAACGTATTCAATTACGATTGTCTCGTTTTTTGTCTCATCATGACAAAGACAAACAGTTGGCAAAACCTTGAAACAGCGCAGTTCAACAACAACAACAGGCTAACTTGTAAATCCACACCCCTCTTCAGTTTCTACCGGAACATTCAATCCCATGGCAGTACGTCTTTGCCGGTAGGGTGGTAACTAGTCACGGCTGAAGGCTCCCACCAGCTAGATCTGGACGAATTCAGAAAACCTTAATCGGCCCAGCCGGGGATTGAGCCCAGGACCTCCGTCTTGTAAATCCACTGCGCATACCACTGAGCTACGTAGGCCGTCAAAAGTAAAGTGCAACATTAAGTTATATGCAAGTCAAACTACTTCGAAACTGTTTATTAGATATGTCTAAACTCAATAACTACTCGATAAAGTGGCCGAACTTACATTGATAGGTCATAGTTTCCACAACAAAACTTAGGGCTGAAAAAGTTCCAAAATATTCAAGCTAACGAAGATCCCACTTCTAACAAAAAACCTTGACTATTAAATTAACATATCTAGTGAACAGCTTCCTTATTAACAACCCATATTCGGCTCACTGTTGAGCACGACTCTCCTCTCAAAATGAAAGAATTTAGGCTAATGGTTCACCACCCTGGCCCACAGAGGATTAATAAAATTGTCAGGTATGCAGGTTTCCTACCGATGTTTTTTCTTCACCATTTCGCGGCACATAACTAAAAAGCTGGAGGTGCATACCCCGAACCGGATTCGAACCTACGCCTTCCGAATTAAGGGCGGAGGTCATATCCACTGGGCTATCACAGCTCTTGTGAAGCACTTACCAGTAGGTACTTACCGAAAATTTGCATTGTTTCAGGAACTGGATAATCGTGACACTCGCTCAACACTGACTCTTCCTCGTCTGCGGCGGCAGTTAGGCGTGGTCCAACAAGAACCAGTGTTATTCGATCGGACCATTGCCGATAATATAGCCTACGGAGATAGCAATCGGAAGGTCAGCACCCATGAGATCATCGCCGCTGCTAAAGCTGCCAATATACATAGCTTCATCATCTCCCTTCCCAAGGTAAGAGAGTAGCTAATAATTTCAAAACTACTATATATATAGCCTCTTTAGAACAAAAGTTCCCATAGCGTAAGGGTGGTCAGTGAGCGGGGACTTCTAAGACGCTTAGCTTCATAGCGACTCGTCAAAGCAATGTTAACGTTATCTGACTTTTCAAAAGTGCTAAGCCTAATTAAAATACATGATTTTTTTTTTACTTAAACCACGAACGGGAACCACTTAAGCCACAAAGCCAAGTATTTGGTTACCATGGACATACTCTAAATGTTGCTTAAATGTATTGTTCCGAAGAAAAAGAAATACGCTTAATACTAGGACAATTGAGGGTATGGACCTTTGAAATCTGCTACCTCTTAAAGCCTCCATGATACCAGCTGAGTTCCTACATAATGCATGCTTCAAATAATTTTTTTTTTTGGAAATTACCTTTTTACAGGGTTACGAAACAAGCTTAGGGTCAAGCGGTGCCCAATTGTCCGGGGGTCAGAAACAACGTGTTTGTATAGCGAGAGCACTTATAAGGTCACCACGTCTGCTACTTTTAGATGAAGCTACTTCTGCGCTTGACGCCAACAGCGAAAGAGTAAGAATACATTAAATTTTCATCAAACATTCATGAATAATAATGCTCCATAATAATTATTCTCAGATCACTCCTTGAAGGCGAGACCTATAAATACCTTGGAATGACAGAAGCACTTTGTATTGAGGCAGGGAATATGAAACAGGTAGTGAAGGAACGCTTCTTTGGCCGCCTGAAAAAAGTCCTAAAAAGTCTTTTATCATTCGGTAACAAGGTGCGTGCCTTCAATAGCTGGGTCATGCCCTTACTCATATACACTTTTGGCATTCTAAAGTGGACTCAAACCGAACTGGATTCCCTGGACTGTAAAGTCCGCAAACTGCTGACGTCATACCGGATGCATCACCCCCGTTCATCTGTAATGAGATTGTACCTCCCACGCAAGTGTGGAGGACGTGGCTTCTTAAACGCCAGGAACCTCCATAATCGTGAGGTGTGCAATCTCAGAGATCATTTTCTCAAGATGAATGTGGGTATGTATCAGGATGTCGTTGCAGTGGATAAGGGACTTACCCCGCTATTCCTAGGCAAAGAGAACTGGCGCAAGCCTATAGTAATCAGTAACTCAGATCGTGTGGCAATATGGAAGAGCAAGGAGTTGCATGGACGATTCTACAAGGCCCTTACTGGGCCGGATGTAGATCAAATAACATCTGTGTCTTGGTTGCAATTCGGTGACCTCTTTGGGGAAACCGAGGGTTTTGTCTGTGCAATTATGGACGAAGTTATAAAGACGAGAAACTACCGGAAACACATTATGAAAGATGGCACTCTAGACATCTGTCGAGCGTGTCATCGTCCTGGGGAGTCCCTCAGGCATATTGTGTCCGGGTGTTCTCACCTTGCTAACGGCGAATACTTGCACAGACATAATCAAGTAGCCAAGATAATCCACCAACAGCTTGCTCTTCAATATGGCCTTATCGATTTTGAGATGCCGTACTATAGGTACGACCCAGCGTCAGTTCTTGAAAATAGCAGTGCATTGCTCTACTGGGACCGAACGATTATCACTGACAGGTATATTGTAGCCAATAGACCTGATATAGTGCTAGTCGATCGGTCAGTGCGTCGTGCAATAATTGTTGATATTACTGTTCCACATGACGATAATCTGTTTAAAGCCGAAAAGGAAAAAGTATCAAAATACTTGGACCTTGCTCACGAGATTACCGCCATGTGGAATGTTGAGTCAACTATTATTGTTCCGAAAGTTGTTTCAGTCAATGGTCTTATAGCGAAAAGCTTCGACCAACACCTTAAGAAGCTTTCGCTTAACTGTTGGATCAAGAGTCGGATACAAAAGGCAGTGATTCTTGAGACGGCGCGTATTGTGAGGAGGTTCCTCACTCTGGAGCCCTGACCACCGGTTGCTTGGACACTCAAATGTCCCGCAGCGGGAGGGTGAATTTTTTTTTATAAATTTTTAATAATGTTTTGTATTTTATACTTATATTGTTAAAAATTTAAAAAAAAAGAAGTAATAAATAAATGAGAGAATTAATATGACGTTGAAGTTAGATTGAATACTAATGCAATCAAAAATAATAATAGAGTTCACGTCTTAATTGATTACGTTTATCTTATTTTACATGTACATACATATAATACATTAATTAAAATGTTATGATATTTTCAGGCTGTTTCAGAAGCTTTGGAAAAAGCGGCAAAGGGCAGAACATGTATAACAATTGCCCATCGTCTGTCTACTATTAAAGATGCAGATTTAATTTGCGTCATAGACAAAGGTTAGCATCACTTGTTATAAAGCCTCTACACGTACAAATCCTACTACTCAATATTATAGACGCGAAAGTTTGTATAGATGTTTGTTACTCTTTAACGCCGTAACTACTGAACCTATTTGGCTGAAATAAAAAACAAAGATAATTAATTACCTGGATTAACATTTTATCCCGAAAAAATCCATGGTTTTTGCGAGATTTGCGAAAAACACAATTCCACGCGGACGAAGTCGCAGGCGTCCGTACCTTTTCTTAAAAGGAGAGGCCTGTCGCATTTGTAGTGGGTCACTGAAATGTGTTAGAGACGATAAAAATTAACCAGGCCCACCTTATAAGAGAGGGCGTATGGACTTAGACCCACTATAAAAAACATATCTTAGTTGAATCCGTTTCCACCAGTGTTAGCACTGGTGGAACGTATTACGTATGTGCACCAATGTGTATGATTGGTGGATATCAAACGCATCTATAGCAACGTAGCGTAGCACATCTCTGGTGGAAAAGCACCCTTAACATATTTTGTGTAATATTTCATAATAATCTTTCAAACACTTGGGCTACTACAAAATCGACGAACTCAAGGTCATTAGAAAACATTGGGATTAAAATATTACGGTTTTCCTATTTTTGGAGATACATTTAATGTGTTTTTTGCAGGAAAAATTGTCGAGCAAGGCACGCACACTGAGCTAATCAGTTTGAAAGGCTTCTACTGGCGTATGAGCAAAGGACAAAACGTGGCATAGAATTAGTGTTTTATTGAAAAAGTGTGCAAGCATCATTCGAATATTGCAGCAAGAATTCCTCAAATATTTATATTTTTATATTCCTAGATTAGAAAGATCAATTAAGATTACTCATTAGTACGATTTACAAAACATGTGTAAATGTTGTTCGTTACGTAAAACACCTGTCTTATTTGTTAACCGACTTCCAAAAAGGAGAAGGTTCTACGTACGGCTGTATGTATGTTTTTTTTTAAATAAACTTAGTAAAAAACTTAGATATTAAAAAGTTCCTAGTTATAAGGAGGCCCAATCTGTCAACATTCTCAACCTCAGATTACCTTCTATAGGACCTGCCTCGCTAGAGGTTACCCCTCTGTCAAAAATATATTATCATGATCAAACGTGTCCATACAAACTTCATCTATAGAATCGATGTTTCACTGTGTTAAAGTTACACGTGTGTCTACGATTACGAATTTAGACAATTAAATGTATATATACATATAGTTGTGTGTAGTGTAAGTTACCCCTCTGTTAAAAATATATGATCTTGATCGACCGTGTCCATACAAACTGCATCTATAGAATCGATGTTTCACTGTGTCAAAATTACACGTGTGTCTACGATTACAAATTTTAAACAAAAAAAATTTATTTGTGTGTAGTGTAAGTTACCCCTCTGTGAAAATATATGATCATGATCAAACGTGTCCGTCCGTACAAACTGCATCTATAGAATCAATGTTTCACTGTGTTAAAATTACACGTGTGTCTACGATTACGAATTTAAACAATTTAATTGATAGGTGTGTGTAGTGCAAGGACACAGAATTATATTTATTGGTGTTAAATGTCTTCGATGTGTGAGTTTACCTCGTCCCCCTCAAAAAACGACAAACAATTTTGTTGGTGAATTTGAGTGCGATACAAGTCCAATAGAAGGTTGGTCTGAGTTCTCAAACGACTGATGGGAGTCTTGTCAGAACATCCAAACACTACGGTCTTGAGCTTACTCCTTTCAACTTACTCCCTTGATGTCCCAATTCAAAATCCAAAAATATATATAGGTACTTCATACAAGTAGGTAGTTAAAAACCAAAACAGCGGTTTTTAACATGTTTGTTAATCAAGAAAATTATCAAAAAACATACGTGTTGTTTTGGTACTGAGTAATATTAATAATAATAATACATAAAAAGTGATTACTTTTACATATTATGATTATAATATGTACGTACGTTAGTTCATTAAAATAGTATTAAGATATTGATTTTAATAAAAAACGATTTGATTGTTAAATCATTTTTTTATTTTTTTTCACATTTACTACAATAAACATCCATATAACATTAATTTTACCAGAGAAGAATTGAAATCTACGCACAATATCACTTTCTGACTTACATACATACATATTGTTTACCCTGTTTACTTTCGGTATATTAACATTCTTTAGTTTAGTTTAGGGCATAATTTAATGCGTCACGGTATAAGGTGAGTTTGCGATCGCTTCTTACTGTAGAATTCATAGACGTGACATAGAGTGAGAGTGTCGACTTCTCAAACGCATAGTTAAATTCGACACTCAGCGGGTGAACGGTCCCCTGGGGGCAACCCCGCATCGTCTATGAATTCCACTGTTAGTCATTTCGTTCATTTAATAAAAACAATGTTTATTTTGAATCGGCATATTTTATAGTACGGATGACTAAAAGACGAATTAAGGACTATAAAATAACTAGGAATAATACGGGGACTGACTGTAGGATGTGGGCAAGAAATGTAGAGCGACGGATAAGACAACATAAGAGACAGGTCTAATAACAGAATATAGATCATCATTAACAACCCATTTCCGGCTAACTGTAGAGCATGGGCTTTTCTCAGAATGAGAAGGGTTAGGCTAATAGACTTCACACACAAATAGAATTAAGAAAATTATCAAGTATGCAGGTGTTTCTCACGATGTTTTTTTCTGATATCTATAATACTGATATCGCCGACAGGAGGTTTAAAACTCGGAAGAGGAAACTACATGGCCTATATATTTGGCATGGCAGATATTTATAATTTAAAATTCAGTCGTATAGCCTCAATAGCTCAACGGTAAAATCAGAATATTGATCATATTTAATAGATATTATTGCAAAATTCGTTATTAAAAAAATTCAAATTTGACTTCTAATTCCAGAGAACAAAAATGCGTTATTATAAAATGGAATTTACTTAAACAATTGTAATATGGCTTTGCACTGCGTTAAATGAGTTTGAATAGGGAACATGTATACATTTTTTGTATTATAAATTCATTTCTATATAGCTAAATTATAAAAGTAAAAACCAGCGATAAATCATTATTTTCTGCAAAATAAAATCTTAAAATATTATCTGGCATATTTCAAAACACCGCCATTTTGGCGAGCTAATCGAACGAGACTTATTTCGTCACATTGATTGCCTGTGTAGGTGTGTACCAGCCTTATTATTATTATTGTCATTACACATACATTCACTAGTATTACATCCATACCTTAAGTTAAACGTATAAATTAGATTAATAGGCCAAAAGTAGAAATGAAGTAATGTTTGAGTCATATAGAAGACAAAAGGGAAGTTGTAAAGGAATGTGTTTGTTTAAGTTAACTAAAACGCATTATTTATTCTGATACGATATTCAAATCTTTTTATAAGAAATTTATGTACAAATAGTTTATACTTCGTACGAGTTTATTCAATTAGACTATTAAAATTTTCCATTATCTTTGCATTATGGCAACAATTAGTCTGGTTACTCGAGTTTCTACTGTATCCAAAACATTCACATTAGCAATAAGATACGGTTATATATATTATATCCAACCAAGATCTAAAATGGTTGACTAAGGGACCTAGTACAATACGCGACTACGGCCACGATAAGTGGTCGCAACGATCAGATTAACTGAAAAAACCATAATTATAAACATCGCACACTTGGCACTAGGCCGGCCATCACGAATGGTCTCAGCGACCAAGTTACGTATTGCTTGCTATGAACGGTCGCACACTATAGCTTTTCAATCTCACTGTTCACACTCCTATGGTATGCGGGCGACAGAGGACATATATGGTATGCGGGCGACAGAGGACATATTATGATTGCGAGGGAGCTCGCGTGCACGATTTCCACGCAGCAGTCGAGGGCAGTCACTATCGACGTCAATTCGTATTTATGAACTACGTCTGTCAGAACAAACCGCACACGATATTCATATTCAAAAATGTTAACGACAAGATAAGTTATTGGTTGTCAAGCCAACCAAGTAACTTATAAATACATCAATTTCAAAATTGATTTTTTAAAATATTTAATGGGAATTTATTTTGATTTTTATTTATATGTTTTTTTTTAAAGATGTAAATAAATGTTATACAAAAATACATTTTTTGTATAACATTTATTTACTATAATACAGGTACTATATGGATATGTGATAATATATATCAACTCTTTCCTGTCAACCCTTTACTCGTGCTTCGTCGCCCACATACCCTGGAACACACGGGCACAATAACAAATGACAATTGGTCGCATTACGACCAGTCGTGTACATAGAGAAAGTTGTGAATATTGCGACCACGCCCAATGACTAATTGCCCGTAGCCACATAATGCGCGAGGTCCCTAATACATGATAAGTCACAAAGCAATATATAACATAAAGCAATGTAAACGACAACGTCAGTATCAAAATACAAATTCATCCTGTTGATGTAAATTGTTACTATACGTTTGACAAAAATTATCTTTTTTCCGTAATATAAATATTGCGGAAAAAGGCAACTACTTTAGTCAATTAGCATTCTATGATTTTGCTTAATATGCTAACATATTTGTGGCACCCTCAACCCAGGCTCCTTATATTTCTGGTCAGACTAAATCCGTATTTTTGGATTTAAATCCAACCGTGTGGACAGTTTCCTGCCGAGGTTGCAATGCATCAATGCTCATTGCTCATGTTAAACTGTTGATACTGTGATGTCTATACATTTGTTCTACACATTATGAAATTTTAAACTTACATACTATATTATTCACTACAAACAATTATGTTGTGTGGGACAACGTTAGCGCAACGTTAAAAAATACCGATAAAAATGGCTCCCTCCTACCAAGTTGGACAAAAGTTTGCCAATTCACTCATGAGGTATGAACCTCATCATCGGTAGTATAGTCATAAGCATCTTTCATAAACAAAGTTGGACAAAAGTTTGCCAATTGCACACATGTAATAATTGATGTAAATGTATAAAAAATTACAAATAAAAAATTTACAAAACATAACATCTGCGAATATATGAAAAAAATGTGTATAGTAAATACGAGTAAACAAAATTATACATTATGGACATCTTAACTGAACAGTATATATATTATACGCATACTCGTCTTATAAAATAATTTTTTTTTTTCAAATACATCCAACACACACAACAATTAATTAATACAATCACCTATTTATAGATCCCTATAATTAAAATAAGTTTATATTATAATAAAGGCTCGAAAATATTTTTGGATAGGTTGGTAACTATTTTTGGAATACAAGAATAATAGCAAAGTTTTTTGAAGATGACTATCTATCTAGATACGAAAATAGAAAAGCTAATGGTTTTCGAACCTGGGTATCTTGGATTTTCATCCAACCTCGAATTAACGCATTATTGGGGTTTCTTCGAATATAAATAAATTTCAGCTAAAAAATGTGAAAACTCTGAAAATTGCTAATAGGGAAAATATTTACATACATACACAGAGGCGATAGTCTATGCTTGAGCACAAATACTAAAACTTTAGTGGCAAGTTAAATTGAAATTTGTATTCAAATAAAATATCAAATTTACTTTAATATTATATATTATATATATAATATTAAAGTATAACAGCTAAGTAATTGCACAGCCCGACAGTAACACTGATATATTAGAAACCTTTCTTATTCTATAGTGTAATACATAAAGTAACCTACAAGATATACATCTATTTTGCTATATTGAAAAACTATAATTATAATATCTATAACAACTAAAATAACTTTAAAGTATTAATATAAAAATAAATGAAATACAGATTTCAATTTTTATTTAGTTCTATCTTGCATAGTACATAAAAAATATAGAAAGCGTGATAATATAAAAACTAAAACAAAAGCAATTTATAAAATTGTATTCTTTTGTTTTGAAACTGACGCAAACATTAGCTAACTACAACAGATTTAATATATATATACAGTGTGTACCAAAAACCCTGTTGTTCCTTTGAGGAGCGATTTCAGAATCGACATTCAGACATAGGAACACAACCTATATGGAAAAAATACTAAATAAAAAATATTAAATCATTAATATTTGTAAAATGAAAGTGATTTCTTACCCCTGCAATATAACTGCGGTGAGACAGAAACAAGTCTATCAATGAAAGCCGCCCGGCCGCGGCGCACGGGCTGTCCGAAAAATAGGTAACTACTCAAAGGTCATGAACATAACACGTGTCGTCAGAATCACTCAGCTGATTGTCATTTTAACCGACTCCCAAAAAGGAGGAGGTTCTACGTTTGGCTGTATGTTTTAATAATGTTGTGTATACCGAGGATGAAATGCGTTTGAGAATAGACGATCGGGATGTGCATGTGTTATTATTTAATGATCTAGGAAAGTACGTACTTAGCCACTTAAATAATAACACATGCACATCCCGATCGTCTATTCTCAAACGCATTTCATCCTCGGTATAGCACGTTTTTTTAAAAAACGGATAGTTTTACAGCACCCTACAGAAAAAAGTCCAATGCCGTGAGGTCACTCTGGCAGCTCAATTGACGGGCCCACTTCTGCCAATCCACCGTTCCCCGTGATCCATATTTAAATATTCCCTCACAGCTCACTAGCAAATGATCACTCATCAGTGAACAGTACGTGATCCAAAAACTCACTATCCTCTGCGACCTTGTCGAGAACTCATCTGCTTTAAACCATTCTAGGCTCGTAATCCGCGAGAAGAGATTGAACTCGCTGATAATGAAATGGATGTTGGCCTTCATCCTTGAGGACTCTCCATACACGCATGTGGTTTATGCCTAGGTGTAGCCCACTGAGCGTGTAGCTTTGGACTTCCCAAACATGTCCAGGATTTGCTTCTCAATGTTTCCATCGTGAATTCTGTGTCTTCCTGCATCAACACGATATTGGTCCCAGCCGTGTGCACTTCCAGTATTGTACATACGGATGTGCAAGCGTTGGATTGCCCTTGTCGACGGCAATGCTGAGTTTCCCGGTCTCGCATAGGCGCGCCGGCTTTATGAGGAGCTCCTCATAAAGCCGGCGCGCCTCTGCATAATTGCAGTTACATTGCCTGAGACACATCAACATGTTATAAAATATTCTGCATTCGAGTAAGACTTTTTACATAGGTATTTCGCGATTCAATACGTACGTCCTTTTAGCAGGAAAGTGCGCGAGCGACTAGATCGTCTGATCAGAGAGTCGGGCGGCGGGGCGCTCCGCGGCGTCGAAAGACGGTTGGCGGCGAGTGAAAAGCGACGTGCGCGGACGCCGACAAAGGCGCCGATATTATTTGTGTAATTCCGCGGTAAATCTATTCAGAAGCTAAAAACATTTTTTTGATGAGTCCATTTTATTAGGCGTATTGAGAATAAACAAAAACTGCTTACCTATTGATGTTTTCATAATAAGATTGTGTAATTGCGAAGGCTATACGATTATAAAAACACACCTGCAACGAACAACAGGGTTTTTGGTACACACTGTATGCTATGTATATAACTAACTCTCTTAGGGTGATTCGGCTGCGGATGAGAAAACATCAATTTAGATCCGCAACATTGAATATAATAAAACGTTGTAGTAAAAGTAGAATAATATAATGAAAAAATTATAAAACAACGGACTTAACTTACTAATAATGTATTGTCGTATTCTTGAATCCGTGGAATTCTGACTTATATTATTTGTTTACTTTGAGGTGTACAAAACATTTTAAAGTGCAATATAAATCCTACTAATATTATAAACGCGAAAGTTTGTATGGATGATTGTATGGATGTTTGTTACTCTTTAACGCCGCTACTACTGAAGCGATTTGGCTAAAATTTGGAATGGAAATAGATTTTACTCACATAGGCTTTTTATCCCGAAAAATCCATGGTTTCCCGAGATTTGCGAAAACTGATGATTTTGATGATATGAATGTTTGTTACTCTTTCACACCTCAACTATTGAACCGAATGAGCTGAAATTTGGTCTTGAAATATATTATAGCCTGGATTAACACGTAGATTAGTTGCATATAAATTGTACCGCGTACGTGGGCCGTAATTAAAAAGTTTTTTTTTTCTAATTATGAAAGTGCCCTTAATGGGACCTCAGCGGCGTCACCGGTGATTTTGGGCAAGTACAGAAGCATCGCCTGATGTCACTTCACTAGCTCAAAAATGGCGTGTTTGCTGTTTGAAAATAGTGAGCAAAAGTGGTGTTCATTCACCTAGTGAGACAAAAATGTTCACATTCTTTTGTTTTTAGCTTTTTTTTAATACCACAATTTGTTCCACCATGTACGAAGGAGGTTGTCTGGTAAATGAGAGTTTAATATAAAAAGGAAATATTGAAAAAAATATACCTCGATTTCAGAACGATATAAAAGTAAAAGAAAATTTTAATCACATTATTGCGTATTTAGTTTATTATGCTATTCCAGGTCTCCTTCCGGAAGACTGGCCAAGCGACAGTATGCGCCCTTAAAGTTGGTGTACGTCGGGGGCTCGTCGCATGGACGTGGGCATATGTACAAAGGCCAAGTGCGGAAATGGCCCAGAAGGATGAAAAATAAGTGGACATTGGCAGTCCCTGGCGGGGTGATATTCACCACAGCTCACAGTCTGTGGGCCTGTGGCAGTTATGAAAACTGTGTTAGAACTGCTGACACTTATGGCATTGGGCAGGGCATTTGCGGCTACGCCAGGACTCGATGATGAGGATGCCCGACATACAGCCCGCGCACCTCATACATACCGAGTATGAGCCCTGGGTATGTTACGTTTAGCCTGTGCAAAAAAGGCATACCTTGTCATAATTTTTGTGGGAACTGGGAATTTATATACCTAAGAAAATACTGTAAAAGTCAGAATTTCACGGTAATACAAATACGACAGTAAAAGCACGTTCTAATACTACTACTTTTATAATAATTCAAAAGATTAGATAAACCATTGGTACACATTAAAACATCACATTTATCAACATTTAGATCTAGTACATTTAGGAGATCGACTTGGTGTCGACTACAATATTTAAGAATCGAATAATATTACAGTATTACATAAGCAATGTATGTCAATAACATTGAACAAATATTATGACATAAAATGATAGAGTGTAACATTGACTTACTTAAAAAAAAATATTTCATATATTTGTGCATAAAAGAAAGTTATTTTAATGAGATCTGAAGTACCACAAGTAGTACTCAAAGCTTTGGAACAGTAAGAGCTGTGATACACATGTTCATAATTTTCAATCAAGAATTGCCGAAGTAAATGAATCCCCCTGCAGGGATCTCAAGGGAATATTAGTCGAAACGGCCTTTAAATTTAACTTAAAATAACCCCTGGCTAGCTAGTTTCATAATATGTATGAACATGTGTATCAAGAACTTAACAAACATTTTACTGTGGAGCACGAGACATATTTGGATTGTACTGGTTCTGGGCTCCACGCGCGGGGTGGTCCGACTGCGGCTGGAGCGGATGCGCATGCACTTGGTGCATCTGGGACTGGTGCGCCTGACTCTGACGCGTCTGTGACTGCTGCATCTGGGACTGAAGCGCCTGACTCTGACGCGTCTGTGACTGCTGCATCTGGGACTGGTGCGCCTGACTCTGACGCGTCTGTGACTGCTGCATCTGGGACTGGTGCGCCTGACTCTGACGCGTCTGTGACTGCTGCATCTGGGACTGGTGCGCCTGACTCTGACGAGTCTGTGACTGCTGCATCTGGGACTGGTGCGCCTGACTCTGACGCGTCTGTGACTGCTGCATCTGGGACTGGTGCGCCTGACTCTGACGCGTCTGTGACTGCTGCATCTGGGACTGGTGCGCCTGACTCTGACGCGTCTGTGACTGCTGCATCTGGGACTGGTGTGCCTGACTCTGACGCGTCTGTGACTGCTGCATCTGGGACTGGTGCGCCTGACTCTGACGCGTCTGTGACTGCTGCATCTGGGACTGGTGCGCCTGACTCTGACGCGTCTGTGACTGCTGCATCTGGGACTGGTGCGCCTGACTCTGACGCGTCTGTGACTGCTGCATCTGCGCCTGGTGCCCTTGTGCCTGCAGCAGGTGCGCCTGGTGTGACGGCGCCTGCAGCGTCTGTACCTGAGGAGCTTGCGCTTGGCGCCCTGACGAGTGATGGGCTTGTGCCTGAAGCGTTTGCACCTGGCGCCCTGACGAGTGATGTGCTTGTGCCTGAAGCGTTTGCACCTGGCGCCCTTGCGAGTGATGGGCTTGTGCCTGAAGCGCTTGCACCTGGTTTGCTTGTGCCTGAAGCGACTGCACCTGATGTGCTTGTGCCTGAAGCGCCTGAACTTGGTGCGCTTGCACCTGAATCGCCTGAGCCTGTTGCACTGGAGTACGATGAGTCGGCACATGGTGCCCTTGAATCTGAAGAGCTTGAGCCTGAGGCACCTGTGCCTTTGGTACTGATGAGTGATGAGCCTTCAACTGGGGCGCCTGCACCTGTAGCGTCTGAGCCTGAGGAGCCTGCGACTGGTGTAATGGCAAAGGATGAGACTGCTCTGGGTGCAGTTGCACCTGAAAAGTTTGCACCTGAGGTGTCTGTGACTGTTGCACTGGCGATAGCTGCGTCTGTGATTGTTGCACTGGCGATAGCTGCATCTGTGACTGTTGCACTGGCGATAGCTTCATCTGTGACTGTTGCACTGGCGATAGCTGCATCTGTGACTGTTGCACTGGCGATAGCTTCATCTGTGACTGTTGCACTGGCGATAGCTGCATCTGTGACTGTTGCACTGGCGATAGCTGCATCTGTGACTGTTCCACTGGCGATAGCTTCATCTGTGACTGTTGCACTGGCGATAGCTTCATCTGTGACTGTTGCACTGGCGATAGCTGCATCTGTGACTGTTCCACTGGCGATAGCTGCATCTGTGACTGTTCCACTGGCGATAGCTTCATCTGTGACTGTTGCACTGGCGATAGCTTCATTTGTGACTGTTGCACTGGCGATAGCTTCATCTGTGACTGTTGCACTGGCGATAGCTTCATCTGTGACTGTTGCACTGGCGATAGCTTCATCTGTGACTGTTGCACTGGCGATAACTTCATCTGTGACTGTTGCACTGGCGATAGCTGCATCTGTGACTGTTCCACTGGCGATAGCTTCATCTGTGACTGTTGCACTGGCGACTGTGAAGTGTTTGGCTGATGCACTGGCGAGCGAAGCATCTGCGACTCGTGCACTGCTGACTGGTGCTGTTGCGCCTGCGCCTGGTGCGCTTGTGCCTGAAGCGCTTGCGCCTGTAGAGCCTGTGCCTGAGGTAACTGCAGCGGCTGCGGCTGGTGTAGCTGATGCGGCGTGTAGCCGCCAAGGGCCCTTGGATGTGTCCCGTCGTATACTATTTGTGGTGGAATGCGCGGAACATGCAATATTTCTTCATTATGGCCATAAGGATCTTGAACCTGGAATGTAAGCAAATAATACAACTATATTCTTAACTTATCTCGCATGTCTCATCTTCCAATCTTTTCTTAGTTTAGGATACTCTTGACCTGGCCTTTGTTGAGAATGTCCTGGAATGTTTGCCTTGACCTTCATCTTGCAGTGGAGTGGATCCATTAGCTGAGGCAGTGACGTGCACTCCACAAATGCAAGAATGCACTGCTTACCCTGAGGACTTAATACGAACCTGTGTTGGAGAGGGAATTTGGCAAATCTTACGAATACTGCATAGTGCGTACCTAGTTAAAAACCTTGTGCACGCCACTGGGCTGAGATTATGATGACGTAAATAAATATTATGAAAGAATTCACACATCACTATCTACCCTCAAAGTAATCGTACAGCGTAGCCTGTGTCATGGGTGCTAAGATAGGGGATTTTATGATATATAAAAAATACTAGAAATAAATACTTATTTAAACACTCCCAGACACCCATGTTAAACAGACAAATATTTCCCATTTGTGGAAATCGAACCCACAGCCGTGGACGCAGAGAGCAGGGTCATTATCCATCCACTCTATGCGGCCATCGAGCTTAACTCGTTCCATCGTCTACTGTGTGATCCTGAACCTGATAATGAGGCGCACAGTTAGGGAACAAGTCTCGGCACCATAGGTCATAACAGACAACACGCACTATTCGAAGACTTTAATGTGCCTTCAGGTATTGAGGAGTTTCAGACGAAAAGATATGCTGCCCAGCGGGGTTCGATTCGGCGGTTCATCTCTTTCTCGAAATTGAAACTACCTTACTGGACCACATGTCCTAGGTGTATGACATTATCATATTTTCAGCCGATGGACATCGACAGCTGGACTCTTGCATGGACTTCCAAATACAACGCTCTCGAGCCACCAGCATCCAGCGGCTCCCTGCATCCCACTTGTCCCTGAGTCCACTTAGTGGGGGGTCCAACACTGAGTTTTCCTGTGCGTGGTCGCCATTCTAGCATCTCGGGAACCCAACGTCCATCGGCTCTTCGAACTATGTGCCCCGCCCATTGCCACTTCAGCTCCGCCACACGTTAACTTTGGTTCTTCTGAGGATCTCCACATTTCGTCTACAATTCCGAGTGCGTTCTCAATTATAACTGTGTGGAGCGATACATGTGCGTTACACATTATTTTCTTTTTGGCCATGTTCATGTTCAATTCCTAGGTACTCACACTAATCATGGGCTGAAAAATGCCGAGCCGTGCCAGCATCAGCTGCTCCTTGACCAACCGCAGCTCCTCCTGTTGGCGGAATATCATGTGCTGCAGCTCGCGGTGCGTGCGCTGCAACTGCTCCTGCCACAGCCACAAACTCGTATCTTATTTCCCAACACCATGCACCCTAGCGTCGCTCACTTCAGAATTGGGTATTTGACTTTTTAACCCCCGATGCAAAAAGGGGTGTTGTAAGAAGCAATTTTTTTTTTGTAATGAAGGTGACTTATGTGCGAGTGTTCTTGGACATGTTTGATGAAAATCTGTTGAAAGCTGTGTAGGCTGAAAATATAGAAGAATGTCTGCAAATATACTCGAGGGGGTCTCATATGAAAGTGCACTGAAAAAGAATATTCATGACTTAATCGAGAATGATCTTAGCTTCGTTTGATGAGAAAATAAATAATTTTCTTTGATCCGGCTCACATAATGCAACAACATTTAAAGTTTTTCTGTTATGATAGAAAGAATTTCTGGTATAAAAATCTTTATTCCAGTTAATTTCATGACCGTCGGGGGCTTTAAAATACGCACGCTTCATTCGGGGATAAAACTTATTTACGCACGCTTGACTCGGGGATAAAACTTCTTTACTCACGCTTGACTCGGGGATTAGACTTTTTTACGCACGCATGACTCGGGGATTAAACTTTTTTACGCACGTTTGACTCGGTGATAAAACTTCATTACGCACTTTTGACTTGGAAATAAAACCTCTTTACGCACGCTTGACTCGGAATAAAACTTGATTACGCACGCTAGACTCGGCGGTTAGACTTTTTTACGCACGCATGACTCGGGGATAAAGCTTCTTTACGCACGCTTGACTCGGAGAAAAAACTTCTTTACGCACGCTTGACTCAGGGATAAAACTTCTTGACGCACGCTCGACTCGAAGATAAAACTTTTTTACGTACCTACGCTTAACTTAGGGATAAAAAAAAATTACGCACGTTTGACTCGGGAATAAAACTTAATTACGCACGCTTGACTTGGGGATTAGACTTTTTAACGCGCGCATGACTCGGGGATAAAGCTTCTTTACGCACGCTTGACTCGGGGATAAAACTTCTTTACGCACGCTTGACTCGGGGATAAAACTTCTTTACGCACGCTTGACTCGGGGATAAAACTTTTTTACGTACGCTTGACTTAGGTATAAAAAAAAATTACGCACATTTGACTCGGGAATAAAACTTCATTACGCACTTTTGACTTGGGGATAAAACTTCTTTACTTGACTTAGGGATAAAAAAAAATTACGCACGTTTGACTCGGAATAAAACTTGATTACGCACGCTTGACTCAGGGAGAAAACTTGTTTACGCACGCTGACTCGGGTATAAAACTTCTTTACAGATGCTTGACTCGGGGATAAAGCTTCTTTACGCACGTTTGACTCAGGGAGAAAACTTGTTTACGCACGCTGACTCGGGTATAAAACTTCTTTACAGATGCTTGACTCGGGGATAAAGCTTCTTTACGCACGTTTGACACGTTCTGCATCTACGTCCGTGGGCTCCATTCCCACAACTGGATAATATTTGTGTGATGAGCATGGATATTTTCCAGAGTCTGGGTGTATTTATATAGCTATATGTATGTATTAATATAAATACGATGTTATAATAGATAAATCAGCTATACCAAAAACCGACAGACCTATACGCTTACTTTGGTGCTAAATAGTGATGTGTGTATTATTTAAGTATTTTGTTGGAAATAGTAGTCTGGGACGAATATGACGTCGCTCGACCTCGTGTTGGCTTGTGCCGCCGCTAGGTGGCGCGACTTGTTTCGTAAAGAGAGAGAGTTTCGTCGCACGGTCGGCTTCAGGGTGCTCGTGGCATTCGAGCCGTTCACATTACTTGTTATGTTATACTTTATGAGTTACTTGGAATAAGCGGGGAGAGTGAATTGAGTGGAAAAGGGGAGCGTTGGTTAAATATCAAGACGTCTTTAACCCTACACACAACGTTCACAAGTGCGTGACTCCACTCAAGGTCATTCTCTGCCATTCTAGTGTCTTATTTTGGTCTGCTCTGACAAATGTTTTGTATTATAACCTTGTTAGAAATAAGTTTTCTTATTTTTGTAAACCACTTCTGAGTTGCTTATGAGAGCTTATGAGCTGATTATTATATTTTATTAATTGTGAGCTTATGAAGAAGAGCAACTCTGACACGAGAGGTAGCGCAACTAACCACTACAAATTTTTAAGTTTCTCTTTCATATATTATTTTATTTTTGAAAGAAGATTTACTTCAGTCGTGTCGCTCTTTTTTATTGTATAAAAGTATGCTAATAATGAAGCATTTTAGTAGAAATATTTAAGGATGGCTATGGTTAGGGACATTGGAAAGGAAAATGGAAAGGGCAATATTGAATATTTGTCTTTTAGATAAATACGACTGTGCGATATGTGCGGTGAATTCACAAGATGTTTTTTTTAATTGGTCCAGGTCTGGCTGGTGGGAGGCTTCATCCGTGGCTAGTCAAAGACAAAGTAGTAGGCAAAGACGTATCGCCAAGCGATTTAGCGTTCCGGTACGATGTCGTGTAGTAACCGAAAGACGTGTGGATGTGGATTAATCCTAAGTTAGCATGCCTTAGCCCGCCGAGGCCTTGCTCAGAAATGGGATGGGTTACAAAAAAAACTTTAATACAAAAAAAATAATAATAAATAAATAACCAGACTAAAAATAATAATAAATAAATAACTGTGTATCTGCGAAAACTATTTTCGGATATATTTTTGCAACGCAGCCGAGGATCATTTAAACACGCCCCACACTAAATACGACAGGATTATGACTCCACGCTCTTGCTAGATCATGAGATTTGAGTGAGCGGACAAATTAAATAAGAAATAACTTTGTTTCATAAAATGAAAATTGTTACATTATACGATTTGTCATATAATTTCGTTAAAAGTATTTTAATTGCTTTTAAAAAATCATAACCTCGTATTTGAAAAATGATGATGATGATGATGATGACTTGATGTTTCCGAATGACTAATAAAAATCAATATATTTACAGGTAGTCAAATACCCAAATAGTGCTCTTTGTGGCAACGCTTGTCCACAGAAGTATTATACATATTTTAGTCGCAAAACTGCATTAAACATAATAGAAGAGCACATAAAGATTGACCTATAAAACCTAGAAAAATAACTCCTAGATGATCACTAGTAGGCATAACATGCGACCTACGACATTATCTCGTGAAGGCAAATGAACTAATAGCGGCGAACCGGAAATAATGATCCCTCATTGAGTTAGGAAGAGAGACAGCGATTCCTTCGGTCGGCCGCAATTGGTCGATTTATCTTACCAAGATATGTCATAGCTCGCATGTTAGACTTACTGGCACAAAATGTTTTGACAAAATATACATTTATGCTAGCGATGGTTTAAGTAAAATATAACTAAAGTAAAAGTCTTTCAAATTGATAAACTAAAGATAAGTCCATAAAAACAAACAAATAAAATATTAAATTATTATAAAATTATTATTAACAAAAGATATTTATATTTAAAAATATCATTGATATTCCTGTACAAAGGCATGGTTGGCTATAGTGAGAGCGCGTAATTGCTGATCGTATATTGCAATTATTTTAAATTTTAGTATATATACCAAAATGTTATGTATGCAATATAATGATAATACACAACAGATTCAGTTAGGCATTAACTACTGACCAGATCCAGCAAGTAAGAAAAAATATCAGATACTCTAATTATAATAAAAACGTTTATATTTAACGTATTACATATTGAATGTTTGATTTTATAACCACGCCAACGGTCGCCCGCGAGAAATTCGTTTCATAGTTTTTCAATGTTATATGTGACAATTCTCAGAAAGGCATTTTCCACATAAATTTCAATTTAAAGCCGCAGGAATATTCGTTCAGCAGTCTATTAGATTATCGAGAATAAACAGAATAGACAAAAGACTTCGTCTTATAGTATGTATAAATAGTATCGTTTATTTTCCCACCTGTAGTTGCGCCTGATTCGGTGATACGATGACCGGTAGCGGGGGCAGAGACATAGGAAGTACACCAGGCATACTGACAGGGCCTACATACGGAACTGGCTCCAAATACTGGGCTCCAATATTGTGCTGCGGAACGAGTGTTGCCTCATGCACATTTTGTGTCTGGAAATAAAAAAAGCATAAGTTTCATATAAATCTAAAGGACAAGTGGAGTATAAAGAAAATACGAAAATACTGGTGTAAGAGGAAATGCTGAAGTGGCGCTGGACTGGATATGCGGTCAGATCCACTAAAGAGAAATGGTCATACAATGGTACCCCTGAATTAGGAAGAGGTGCCAAGGATGGCCAAACAAAAGACGTGATCAGAAGGTAGCACATACGATGTTATTTTTCGCTTTTTAGGTTTATTTTTGTGATTTTGAAGTCAGTTCAATTTTTTTGTGAAAAAGATTTTATTTTTCAGGTTTTACTGTGTCCTAGCATAGTAAACGAAAGCGCAACAGTAAGGTCAATTTCGCTATTTTCATTTTAACACGAATTTACTGAACCGAATTTCATGATAATTAAATGGGACTAACCTGGAAGTACTCTTTCAAACAAAAAAAGAATTATCAAAATTGCTTAAGAAATGACGAAGTTATGAAGTAACAAACATAAAAAAACATACGCGTCGAATTGAGGACCTCCTCCTTTTTTTAAGTCGGTTAAAATTTGACTCACATCTTGAGAACTGTTGCGCTGCGACGACCGCGAGTCGCCGGACACGGAGCCGGTGTCGGAGCCGACGCCGTGGGGCTGGTACGGCGAGCGAGAGGGCCAGCTGGCCGCGGGAGTGACGGGCGTGCCAGCGGAGGCCACCGTTGCACACACGCTGTCCGCTGAAGTTGGCATTGACTTCACTGATTGTGATTGCTGCTACAAACAATAACAGATTATCGGGATGTTTGAAAATAAATAAGGTTCAAAAAAAATTGACGAAATATCTCAGCATTCCATGGATTCAACGTGCGGGTGCCGAGTCCATCGTGCTACGCCCTAGGGGAGGGGAGCAGCTATACTTAAATTGAGTATTTCATTACAAATTGTTACAAATTGTGTTTGTTTTATTTATTAATTATTTTTGAATTATTTTGTTTATTTATTTTTCTTTTGTGTCTTCCCTTAGATGCCGTGTTATTACTTTTACAAAATTGCTCTAATTGAATATATAATTGTATAAAATATAGGCTCTTCATGAGCCTATGACACTCACAAATAACGTGACTTTCTAGTGGCAATCCTTACAGTACCACAAATTTTACCTCTTGTTAAATACCCAATTCTTACCTGTAACTGTGAGATGTAAATGCCGAATTCTTACCTGTATCTGTGAGATGCAATTCCCGTAAGCATCACTGGATTCGGACATGTAAGAAGGTGATACTGCTGTAGCCTCCTCTGATAAAGGCTCCTTTAAACCACTGTGGCTTGGTTCACAATCAGTGCTAGTGTCTTGCTCTATATTTTCTTGCTTTGTGGGTGTCTGTACATCGACATAGCTGCAAGGAATTGTAAGAAATCAGAAATCATCTTCTAACCGTACAAATTTGTATACACTTTACCGTTTTTGAGATAGAGGTGTTAGACTTTACAATTTATCATCTCTCATTCCGAGGTTAAGCCTTTTTTTGGTTGCGCTATATCCAGTAGCGTGCAACTGACATTAAACATGTCAGTCGCACGTCTAACACGAGTCATTTGCGGGTAGAAAGGCCTTAGTTATTAGAAAAAGAAACTCACCTAACCACACGATGAGTGCATACAACAAACTCGGGCTTGGAATGCCACTGGTGATAAGTTATATAGAAGCGTGACTGAAGCCAAATCCATTGCTGACCCTTTGTTAGAAATCTGTAGTAGCAGGATGTTAACTCCCCCTTTTGCATCACTAAAAATGCGTCATTTATTCATTAAAATCAAAAACCACAGTATAAATGATGGTAAAACACATAGTCAAAAACCGAATATCCTGTCCATTAGTTTATTAAGTATGAATTGAGGATTAGCTAATCTATCTATATCTGATTACTATCTATTTTTGAAAAGAATATTTGTCATATCTTTTTTTTTTAAATATGACAAATATTCCCATTATCCTCCAACTAGTCTGGAAAGACTGTATCAAGAGTGGGTACGACAATAGACCAACGGAACGAATCACCACCCCATTGAACTGTTGAGGTTTACAAATCTAGTCTATATCTATGAACAATCCCTTTTTCCTTGGTCACAGCATCACGCGTGAATTGATTAAACCAATTTCGCTAATTATGTTTATGTTGTTTGTTATTGTCAAGAGAAGATCCTAATGAAAGAAAATAATTAAGAACATTGGAATATTTAGGCAAACTTAAAGACTTAAGTATTTGTTCCACAATTATGGCTCAATGGCTGATGAAATTTGGCACAGATATTGCATTGGATATGATCTGGTATAGCACATAAGTAACTTACATCCTGATATACATTCAGGAATGGGATCTACATGGGTGAAACCGCCAAGCACAGCTTCTCAATTTATAAAGAAACAGTTTACTAATGAAGTCGTTTATAATAATTATTGTGAAATTATACTAACATGCTTCATGGCACGTAATTACTTTCTCAAGATCGTCAAAATGGTAATAATCATAGCCCGATGTGCCGAGCACTTCAAATGGCAGGTAACCAATGATTGGTGGGGCGCGGTGGTCCAGAAAGAGAAATTTCCATTCTAAACTATGTCGTGAAACAAATTCGTTACGATCTGGATCCACAAGCGATACATCCCGGATTAGTTGAGGAGTGCCCAGCTTGGCCGTACAGAAGTAAACAACCCTGAAACAAAACATACATAAATCTCTTAAATTATTAAACATACACCAGATGGTACGTTCAGCCGTCATTATACAGCGAGGACTGTGTCCAAAAATTGTAACAACATCCCGCACCCGCCGACCTCCCCACCCGCGTAATGTTGCGAGTTCATTGCGCTGTTAAATTTTCCCAATTTTTTGGTAAAATTTCACAATGTTAGAGGAAAAAAAATAAGTGTCCAGTTTAACATGTTAATTTATATGGTAAATAAAAATAATTAAATGAAAATAAAAATCAGTATTAAGTTTAAAATTATTTATTTGACAAAAGTTAAAACTACCACTAGAAAACAGACCAGCTAAGAGCCAGCAAGAAAATTAGCACTTGCTGGGAAAATTAATGTAATTATTATTTATCTACACCATAATCTAAAAATTAAATGACAACCCCATAATTTTACTGCCCAAATTTAAAAAGTGGGCGCAATTTTGATCATATTGATAGACTATCATTCAAATAGGTTCTCTTAGAATAGCTACCCTCAACATAAACGGATTAACACCGAACAAAAATCTAGTTGAAATATTTATGATGGCATAAACTTGATATACTTCTAATTTCTGAAGCACACTGTAACTCATCAACATGCATCAAATTCAAAGACTTTCAGTGCTACCATACAGGCCACCCTGATGGAACAAGTCATGCTGGCACTGCAATTATTGTCAAAAACTCAGCAACGCCAGAATACAAAACTGAACTTAAACAGACAACAACCATTGCTGTTAAGGATCAAGCAGGCATGATTAAATATATCTGCAGTGTATTGCCCCCAAACATAAAATAACAGCTACCATGTTCTGCCATTACTTTGATAATCTTGGTAACCGCTTTATAGTAGGGGACGACTGGAATTCTAACATACATAATATTGGGGATCTAGGCTAACTACAACTAGAGGTAGACAATTGAAAGTATGTGTAGAGAATAATAACCTTAGAACAGTCTCAACAGATGAACTAACCTACTGGCCAAGTAACCCGAAGAAGCTACCTGACCTCTTGGATTTCTTTATAACCAAAGGTCAATCCTTTGGTTATAAAGAAATAACCACTACCTGAAACCTGAATCTTGCTATGATAGTCCATCTGATCATACACCTGTTTTATTAACAGTAGACACTAAAATAATTGAGTATATGAAAGCAGAGTCGCTTTATAACAAACGCTCAGACTGGTAATCATTTAGGGAGTATAACAAAGCTAAAATCAACTTAAAAGTAACTCTCAAGACACATGAAGACAGCAGAGGCGACCATATTCATAACGACTCTGATACAAAATGCGTGCTGGATTAATACGCCAGAGACTCATAATTGCAATAAAATAGAAAACTATCCTTTGGACATTTAAAGAGCGGTTCTAAACAAAAGAAGGTTGCGTCGGATATGACACCAAAGTCGACTTCACCAGGATAAAGTAAACTTTATCATTGCTACAGAAAATCTCTCGGAAATGTTGCTGAGATGGCACGATGCAACTCTAGAATCTCAACTGGAGTCACTAAGTCCTACAGCTGACACTAATTATTCTCTGTGGAAGTTTACAATAACCTAATTATATTAATTAAAACAGTCTAACAAGCTTAAGATCGGGTCTGGCTTGATGGTCTCTTATATAAAATGAAAACACACATCCCTCATAGCTATTACCTGTTACTGAAATCTTACCTTTCAGAGCAATTGTTCCAGGTAAACAAAATAGATGTAACATCTAAATTTAATGAAATAAAGGCTGGCGTTCCGCAGGGTTAGTTTTGGGGTCTTCACCAGGATTGTGTTGTATACATTATACACTGCAGATCTTCCAGAGGTAAAAGGGGTTACAACTGCTACATTTGCCGACGACACTGCGGTTCTAGCTAGCGACAAAGACCCTGCAGTTGCTTCAAGGTCACTTCAAAAAGGTTTAGAAGCAATATCCAAATGGTTTCAATCAAATAAAATCAATGTCAGCACTTCAAAGTCAAGTTACTTTTACGCTTCGAAAAGAAAACTGCCCTCCTGTATTCCTAGATGGAATTGACCTTCCACATTAAGAGTGTCAAGTACCTGGGGTTGCACCTTGATAGGCGTTTGACCTGGCACCACCATATCAAAATAAAGAGACAAGAAGTTAACATAAGATCTAAGAACATACACTGGATAGCAGGCCGAAATAGCAAACTATCCATTGATAACAAACTCTTGCTATATAAGTTAATATTGAAGCCGGTCTTAGTGTATGGCATCGAGCTATGGGGAAGTTCCAGCAACTTTTAACATCCTGCAAAAAACCCAAAACTTAATTTTGAGAAGGATCTGCGGTGTTCCGTGGTTCATAAAGAATGACGAGATTCACGAGCAACTAAAGGTGAAAACTGTCAATGAAGAGATTGACAGCGTCATGCGAAAATACAAAACACGACTAAGGAGTCATCCAAATGTTCTGGCTTCGAAATTGATTCCCAGAACATATCAGAGCAGGCTTAAAAGAAAGCACATTATTTAAACCTATTAACCTATAAAAACAATGAGGGCATATTCTCACTGGGGAATAAATACACTCGAAAAGCGAAGTTATAAAATAACACATCTGCTTATACTTATTTTACTGATTGCAGATAAACCCAGAAGAAAAAAAAATAGTTATATGTTTTTAAAATCATTAGTGGACTATTTATTATATGTAAAACAAGCGAAAATATTAATAAAAGGGCGTGAAATATTTCTTTCCTGATATTATTATTTATGTCTGAGACATTTTATAATTATTTTTGTGATGGCACTCTAATTATCTGCACTACGGAACAACATATAATACTTATAATACACTGTAAGACTGTTATACAAATTCAACCCTATGTTGTTGCTTTTGTTTAAAAAACATGACAGAAATATTAGTTGTGAAAATAAAATAACAAAATTTACCTGGAATCATGTGGATCTTCAAAAGTTAAATCGCAGTTTTCATCCTGCTCTATGTCAGTACCTGTTAAAATAAGAGAATATTATTGCAATGTTATGGGCGTCTATTTAGTCTTGTATGCCCTCTACCCCTAGTGTTTTTGTAAAGCGCCCGGCCAGAGAGTTTCAAATAGTTTTAAAATCCTATTTTCAAGTGTAATATCTATGCCATTGTAGTCTTGAGTTGAGTAAAAGTCAAGGTTACCTCTGTCATCTTAAAAGAACAGATTAAAGAGTATAATCACAATGTTCGGTCTGAACTTCCACAAGCCAAGTTATTAAACATTACTACATATACATATAAGTAAAATAGCACCTATACTCCGCGCCACGCAACAAGTCTCGTAGACGCGGCGCTAATGTCTTCAGGCGCTCATTGTCATTTGGTAATGGCGGTCTTATTGTCATGTGTAAGGCGTTGTCAATTTTAGTTCAGATTTTAGCTGCGGGACTTGTTTCGTGGCGAAAAGTCACCCGCATCATCTTACAGAATCCATTAGAGCGCTTTTAGTGTCATGCGTTACTAAAACCATAAACGCACTGCGCACGTCGGTATACTGACGTTAGGGTCGGAAAAAGATTTCAGTGTCGTGCGAATTACCTACGTAGACGCTTGCGTGCAAAATGGTTAGTGAAATGAAGAAAAAAATTATTATAGCTTAAATCCTTTATAAACAACATTATAGAAAAAGATAATATCATGTCCATTTATTGAACAGAGGTTGTTAACTGTAACTTTTATATTACATATTCGCAGACTTCGGGATCACGAAGATTTAATTTCTTTCCGCGCAGAAATACGTGCATCTCTATTTTTATATAAATCTTTCTTTTTATCCCATAATATGGGTCTATAATTAACTTTAATAATTACGCGTTCAGTATTTACGTCCATGACTGTAGAAACAATCTGTGCGATCCGCGTGACACAAAAAACTTAACAAAGTCCAGTAGCCGGTGCGTATTCCGGGATACGCACGTGCTCCTGCGTATACCTTAGCGAACGCAACCAACGGCTGTCGGGATGCAGACGGTACGCATGACGCTAAAAACGCCCTTATAGTGACGCACGATGTGACGTCATGAAAGAAGCCATGGGAGACTTTCGAAACAACTTAATTTTGAACTCACGGAAGTATCCATTAAATTGAATAAGTTCGTAGCTGACGTCATCACGGAAATCCAGCGTACCTCTACGCATGAGACATTGGAAATTTATCTCATTGTCTAGAATAAAAAAAGAACAATATTTTTAAAATCTAAAAGCTATCATGAAATAACGTGGGCTTTATTTTATTGTTGCTATCTTTACATATTACAAAACAAAGTCGCTTTGAAACGTATGCGGTTTTCAACAATAGCTACAGATATTCTAATAGGCATTTATTTATAAACATCGACATTATATATTACAAATTAAAAAATAATCATAATCTTTTGTTTAATATAAATAAAAAATAAATATAATATACCTAAGGTAGTAAGTACACAAACTGAGTGTCTACTTTTAATAAAACCAGCAATAACAATAAATAATTTATTAATTGCTTTGGGCGAATATCAACAGACCACAAAACCTTTTTAAGTCGATTGTCTGTCTGTGTATTTGTTTGTGCCAAATTATTGAACTACTCAAAAGATTGCACTGCGGTTTGCACAGGAATATTACGTGCAGTCAAAATAAAATACGAGATCTGGCATAAGAAAAATATACCCTCATCTGTTATTTAAATGGGATAGAAAATAAATAATGGAAAATATTTACATTAACACATTGCGCATGGGTTACCTAATGTCTAGTTAAAATGCGTTCGTATAGTAAGTATTAAATGCGTAATCTTTTTTTAAATTTATTTAAACTCCTTCCCTCATTGGTTAATTTAAAAAATCGTATACTTGTTAATAGAATATACTTAGAAGAATTGAAAAAGTATGGATTGTTTGCTTTCACACTGCAACTGGTTACCAGATATAAACAGTTAAGTATTTATATGCCCTTATCGGTTATTTATTCGTCTAATATGTCATGAATGAAAGCTTATTTTATGCTTAATATTAATTTTATGAGGTTGCCTTTGATTTAGTTCATGGATACCCAGATTTTGTATAAAAAATGTGTTTGGCCGCAATTTAACTAGACAACCTATTTGCAAAGTGTCACTGTGTCATTTATTTCATAGCATTAATGAAAAACAGAGGGTATATATTTCTAATGCCAGATCTTAGACCAATAGACTTTACTAGTTATGAGGTATCGAAAAAAAAATGGAATATCACACAAATGGGCACCGTGATCTGTCAAATTCAATAATATTTTTTTGCAAACCACTGGCAAGTTGTTCTAAAAAAAAAAACAAACTAAAAAAAGAAGAGATTAAACTATTAACACTTATTTTCTAAAAAAAATTTTATAAAATAATATTTGCTTCGCATAGCAACATCATACAAAAGTAATCATTATAAAAATAAACTTGGCCATAAAATACACAGAATAGTTGGTTGGCTGGAGTATGTTTGCTATGAGTATATAATTGTGTGCACCGATGTGCACTCACCGGTGAGCGCAAATTCCCATACCAATTCCCCAAATTAAATAAATAAATAAATATATAATTTGGGGAAAATATACTTCAATAATACACACTATAGGCCTAAAGTAAGCGTATAGCCTGTGTTATGGGTCTTAAGATAGCTGATTTATCATATATTTAGGTTTAAAACTTCGTGTCGCCTCGCACATTGCCAAATATTTAATAATTCGCATAAAGTGGAACACCATCGCTTATATGTACTTATAATCATTTGAGAAAACCTAAAACAATCGCACGCAATGTATATATATATTACAATACAATTTTCTGGGGGAATTGTTTAGACTTTAGTTAAGTAAAAAAGCTTGAACTAGAAGTATTACTTTAATTATATACTAGCGGACGCCTGCTACTTCGTACGTGTGCAAGTCTGTTCAAATGTGTGTCAAAATCTGTTCAGCCGTTTCAAATATTATCGCGAACAAACAGAAAGATAGACAGACAAAAATTTTACTTGATGATGATGATTTACATAAAGTTATAGTTTAAATTAAGATTTGAATTTATTGTAGTCAGATAGATTGGGCCTATTAATTAGATAATATTTATCAAGAGATCTAAATTCACATTCACATATTACGACGAGTACTTTATCAGTCATTGTTCCACGCAGATGTTTGAAGACACTCGTATTTATTTAACTTATTATTGAAATAAAATAAAAGAATTTTGAATTGAATTATTTAATTTACTTGGAAAGTTGATCAAAAAGAGATCTGACCATTTTTTATTCTGGCATGATCTCTAATTCACTGCCTGGCCACGGGAAAGAGCGGCGCGACCAGCGGCAGGCAAGGCGATAATAATCCGCAAGGCATAGTGTAAGGCCACAGGCAGTCAAGTTCGGCCATCAGATAGTTAGGCCAAGAGTTAAATATCTTTATGAAAGTTACCGCGATATTGCTCAGAAAGTATTTTTTTTTTTGAAAATACAAATAATAAAACTAAAATAATAAATCGATTTAAATTTAATTCAGATCTTATATATCTTTTTCTATATATAATTACTGAAGATTATTTTGGTTCAAGGCATAATATTTGGAAGATATCATAGAGATATCATAGATATATAGAGATTTATAAATAAATAAATCGAGGTACAGATGAAGAATTTCACAAGTACCCGTACAAGGAATACATAATGAATTCAGAAACAAGTTTTGAATATACCAGAATCCATTTAATCCATTATATTTTTAAATTAAGAGTTAATTTAATAAATGAATATTTTTATTTCTTCCTACAACCGCACTTCATGTTTAATTATGTTGAAGGTGTCCAGACTTAGCTGGCCTAGCTATTATTTTGGCCATAACTTTCAGTGTTAAATAAAATTCTGCACTATTCGCCGCGTCTGCCGCTCAACCTGTGGCTTACGTGATGCGTTGTAGTGTAGTAGTAGTACTAATGCATTTGTTTCAATCGCTTGCCGAGTCGCAAGTCGTTCGCGCTATTCGCTCGCTACATTTCGTAAGTCGCGTCTTCATTCGCCGCTGCGTAGCTTTATTAGTACATTTTGATACATTCATTTTGGTCGCTAGACGCTTTGACGCTCGCACCATGATTGCAACGTGACTAAAAATCTTTATGACGTTTCCGAACATCGTGCGTAAAGCTGCGCAATACAAGATTTAAGGTGCCAACCACAACGTGGGAAGACGGCGGCATTGCGTCACTCCGCGCGCCTCCGACCCACCCGCTGTCGTCTCACGCTGTGTGACGTCTTATATTACGCGTGACAACTACCGCACCTCTTTTTGGAGACGTCATATCGATTGCATCTAACTATAATTAGCTATAGATGAATAAAACAATTCGCAGAGAAAAAAACATGGTAAAGTTAATGAGAGGGGGTTATTCAATGCTGATAGGCAGATTTCACACACATAGAATTAAGAAAATTGTCAAGTATGCACCTTCACCGTTGGACACATGATATTTAATTTCGTAAAATGCACCTATACTACAGCCTTTCTTGATGAGTACTGTTTACCAGCAAACAAATTAAAAATAAGGGTATAAATCAGTAGTCATTTCACATCTAATAATAATTATAATTAACTTGTTCTTAAATAAATGAAAATAAATTTGATTAATAAGCTTATAACAATTAGATATGGTTAATGTATTTTGTATAACATTTTATATACAAACAATACATAATTTAAAATAAATAAGTTATGAAATGGCATGCGTTTTCTACCTTCATTTCTAATTATTTTCCTGGTAAACAGTACACATCAAGAAAGGCTGTAGTATAACTGAATAGTTGGAAGTGCATACTCCGTATTCGAACCGATGCCCTCCGAATCGAAGGCAGAGGTCATATCCACTGGGCTATCACATTCTAGGCTATATCTAATATAACAGCACTCTTTAAACTATAGGTTAAACGCACAGCTTATGGCTGACAGTACCAACTCCTTGGAGCATGAGTTAGTGTACCATCTGGTACCATCCTGGCTTCCTGTGACACACTTCTGTCATTTAAAGCAAGAGACATTTTAGAGGGATGAATATTTTGTCATGAAATGGAGTTTTAAAAATATATTATTAGTTAAAACATAAATATACAAAATATAATATAAGAAAATTATATCACCAAAACAAAAGCTACTAAAGATAACAGATAACAGAAATAACATACCTGCATTGTCGTTTTTCGCTGCATGCACTGATGTATCAGGATTTTGTAGTAATCCATAAAGATTACAGCGATCATCTTTATATACTAAATCATATATATTTTTATTAATAATATCATTCTGAAATTAATACACATTGACAGTAAAACAGGAATTGTTTATAAAATTTATGTCATGAATATTAAAAGTCTGGCCATAAGTCTAAAATGAAGCCATGGATGACAAAAAAGTAATGAGTATGTTGCATTTTTTTAACAAGTTGTAACGGATCTTTAGACCTATAAACATACACTTCATTATATTTTTGGTTTTAGTGCACTTTTTTAATACTATACATAGTCAGTTTGTAAAATGTGTAATGTTGAGAAAGTTAAAAATTATTACACATATACATTTATGGTTTTGGTACATCGAGATTGGATGTAAGGACAAAATTGCTTGTAAAAAAACTATGCAGACAAAGGCATAGATAGGTATAAATATTTATGTATATAATTATTACCGGGTTATGGCCTAATAGAGATGCAACACTTTCAGAGACATAAATGATGCGTCCATTTGCTGAAAATACTATGACAAAACCCTCCAAAGCCTCAAGTAGTAAATATGTGAACTCTTCGTTAGTCAAGAAAGCAGGTTTCCAATCGTCTTGCACATCGTGGGCTCTTGCTCGTGCTGTTATTTCTGAAAGTCAAATATAATTAAATATAAAAGTGTAACAAAATGTTTATGCTATACAAGTAGAATTATAAACATTTTGTTATGAGGGCTACAATACTAGAAAGAGGTTTTATTTTTAAGTAACTTATTGTTTGACTACTATGTCACATAGTGTCAAATTACAATAAAATCTTGGATGGTAGCGGGCCCACTAATAAGTAGTACAGTATATTTAACTTAAAATATAATATTGTACAAAAGAAATTTACCATTATGATTCTTTAAGAAGTATATGGTTGTTCGGAGAATTGTTGATTTATCCATTTTTCTGTTATTTGATGAGATCATTGCTCCCAGTTCATGAACAAGCGTATTAAATTGATCACGTCTTTTCTTTTCACTAAGATTACGTGTCCTCCTACAAAATTGTTTTAAACATATCATTATTACATAAACATTTTGTTTTACCTATAACATTATACACACATATAATAAAAGTCTATTCTTTGTATGTTTCATTAAAAAACAGTGGCGTAGCTTACCTTGGAGGAGCCCTGTATCAAAATTGGTTGAGGGTCAAATGAAGGGTAAAGATTTTGTAACAAAAAATCTTGCTTATAATAAACATGACAGTAGAGGGTGTGCCATGACTGTAATCTGGGGCCCCTCTATCATTGATACAGCTAATATGGCGGCTAATGTAGCTATGCCCATGTATAAAATGTTTTACAATGGTACAAAGACACACCTGTTACAATCTTTCTATATTTTAGTACTAGACATAGTACTAAAATATTTTTAAATAGAACTTTTAAAAATGTAATTAATGTATAGGCACTAACTGTTCAGTTAAAAGTGTGCTAGGATTGCTTGTTAAAATATACATACAAGAAGATCCATGATTTTGAATTCTAGAACCCTAATTTTTTTTATTTTAATGATTTTGGGATATACTCAAAAGCAATTTTTTTATTTATTACTAACAGTATTCTGACACTACAGCTTACAATTATTCAATATTATAGTAACAGTATGTTAAAGAGAATGGAAATAGTATATTTTGTGGATATGAGGCAAGATATAGTTATACTGTTTCTAATTTTATCTACCATACAATGCAGGTGTTTTATTCACAATGAAAAATTCTACATTTTGCTGTGTGGATCAATAATGGAAAGATGTAAATTACACATTTTATAGTATAATGATTATAATTTATCAAAACATTTAAATAAAAAGCAATGTCAATATAAAACAATTTTGATTATTCAATTACAATTTCTCAAAATTTAGATTTGAAAAAATTACCTTTTGAAATCATCTTTGTCATCCCCATCGTCCTCCATGTTGCAGGCTTTTCCTTTCTTCGCTATAAAACAAGTAATCAATAATTTACACCTACACAAGTAACACACCAATATGGAAGAATGAAATGTTTGATTTGAACACCAAAATCAGAGCTCTACATGAATTTAGTCATTAATCTGCTTTATTTTACAAACTAATGTAATTAAAATAACTATTTGTAGTACCCAATACGCAAACCAATATCGAAATACTGAAAGTATGCACAAAATATGCAATTACGTCTTTATCGCGAACTGGGTTTATTTAATTCACGCTTATGCTAAACAATTTCAAATTTATTGCTTTTTATTTATTTAAATCTGAATGGACTTACAAGTTACCTCGTAAATTCACCAGCTACTTACAAACGCGATAAAGTATTAATTAATACTGATAAAAATCTTTGTGCCGCGACCCGTTTCTAATGAACAGATACACACAGACTGCCAACATGAACTGGCTGTTATAGATCTGTCAAAGTCCAAAGAGAATTATTGATGTGCTCAGACGAATTAAAGGTAGGCTACACTATGGTAAGCCTTACAGTGTGACCATATGTGACAGTTTCTTGCCATTTTGGCAGAATTGGCCACTTATTTTAGCGTGTAGCATTATCAGTTAACGTTTCAGAAATTTGGCAGATTTTACGCGACTATGGCGAAGCCAAATGGAAGGGTAATGATTTTGGCAGTCTATGTATGTATGTATTTTGTATGTATCTTTGTTCCACCGTAGCGCCTAAAGTACTGAACCGATTTTAATAAATGAGGTGTCAAAAAAATTGTAATAATTCAACTTGAGACATAAGCTATATAAATTTTATAAAATAATTATGTGACGGAATTTAAACGTGATATTCTAACCTCGAATTCGAAAATATTAAATCAAGATAATCACTATGTGTTTGGTATTAAACGAAAGGTCTTGGCGAACACACAACAAATATGTATATATATCATATGGTTTAAGTCAAAATGTATCTTTAAAATGCGACCGTAAAGTTTTCCACGGTCCAGTCGGTTCATATCAGAATGCGACGATGTAGGTATTCGTAGGTACTAGTAGATATTGCAAGGCTAGGCTCAACCGGGTAACGGAAAAGTATTAAATAAAAAATAAAGTTTAAGAACTATAACCCGACTACGTAAAAAGAGGTCTAAAAAGAACGAAAAAAGAAAATATTTCAGATTGAAATAGAGAAATGCATAGGAACAAAAATGTTCATGGTAGAGCCGTGGTCGACGGCCGCTTGGCGCAGTGGGTAGTGACCCTGCTTTCTGCATCCACGGCCGTGGGTTCGATTCCCACAACTGGAAAATATTTGTGTGATGAGCATGAGTGTTTTCCAGTGTTTGTGTGTATTTATACATTATATAAGTATAAGTATTTATATGTAGTATATAATTGTATATTAATATTATAATTATAATATCAACTATCTTAGCACCCATAACACAAGCTACTCTGTATGCTTACTTTGGGGCTAGATAGTGATGTGTATTGTTTAAATATATTTATTATTTATTTATTTATTTTTAGACCTCTTTTTACGTAGTCGGGTTATAGTTCTTAAACTTTATTTTTTATTTAATACTTTTCCGTTACCCGGTTGAGCCTAGCCTTGCAATATCTACTACCCCTATTTACATAGTCGGGTTATAGTTTTTAAACTTTATTTTTTTTCGATGTAGGAAATGAATTTCCAATTTGCTCTAGGGCAACTGAAAATGTTGAAGAAAACAATCCTAAAACAGATTGACCCTGTATCACCAGTTGGATATAGTAATTCGTAGTATATCCACTACTTTACTAGTCTCATGTAACAATCAATAGGTATCTAATTATTTTAGCTCGTAAGCTACAAAACGTTTGCTCAAACAGTTGAATAACAAACAATGAAAATTAAAGTTATTCAAACTTTGTTAAAATTGTTTACCCATTAATTTACTGTAAAACCAAGTATAACTTTTTATTGAGTAGTCCGATTTTGATAATACTTTTTTTATTAGAAAGAGTAGATATATTATATTTTGAATTTGAAAAAACAATTCCAATCATAAGGGTAGGAAAATAGGGAACGATTGATTATCTATCCATTAATTTTACAATTGGCATCGCCTTTAAAGTGATCAGTAGATAGAAAATATTAAAATGTTTATTTGTTACTTATTAGTTTTCTGCATAGATTTGTGTTTTTGAAGTTGACAGTTTTTTATTTTTCAATTATTACCTTAGGTATATTTTTAACATAGTTGAAAATGTGTGTTCTTATGTAAAATGTACTTTATTTATATTTTAAGTTAATAATAGACAAGTTTATAAAAATTATGGTTCTTGAAATATTTTTACTTATATCCCATGTTTAATAAAGTTGAAAATATTTTTCATTGTGTTTAACTGAATTGGCGGTTTTTTTGGCATTTTTTACTCGAGTAGTGGCAGGATTGGTAAATTTAAGATGGTCACACTGAAGCCATAGATACTCTGGTAAAAACTAAATTTAATTTATTAAATTTACATTTTAACTTAACGACTACGGCAAAGCCAAAAGGAAGGTTAATGATTTTGATTCTATTTTAATATTTAAGTTTTTCTTGTAAGCCAGAATAGAACCCAGAGTCGTAAAAGTCGATTATTAAAAAAGAGGATGTCATCTCCGGCGCACAAAATCATAGATGATACATTATTTTTAGCCGTTTGTGATACATTATATACCTATCACAAAGTGGGGACTTTACTCTTTCAGATCGACTGTCTAAATAAGTGTATGTTGCCCCGCAGCACTGTGTAAGTTTTAATACCTACGCCTGAAAAGTGAAAGGTGGCAACCCAGGAGCAGCAGGCAGCGGCGTGCGCGCCCACCAACAAATGCACGTGCACGGTGAAATTTGCGCGAAATAGGTTGCGCATTCGTTCATCGAATTTTACTCTACATTATTACATATACCTATGTACAATCCAATACCTATATTCATGTGGAACATACAAAATCTTGAAATCTTAATATATGTATTATACACTGCCAAAACACTCAAGTATTCCATACATTGGCATTGTTTATAATACGAGAATTATACACATTGCATTGTACCTTTTGTATTGCATCCATAGATTTAAGAGTTGGTACAGAGTACTTGTTTCATCCATTAATTAAGTGACACCCTGTATATTACACTTAACCATTGTAACAAATCGTAAATCTATGCACCTATCTGAAAAACAGCAATGTTGCTATGCCACAGGTAAGAGCTTGGTGCAAACTGCAAAGAGTAAATTAACTTGGTGACACCAAAACAACACAACCTGACAAATTAGGCCACAATGAGTTTTAAGGTTTTATTAATAAAAAAGGGAAACAATTTATATTAATTACTATCCTTCTACTAACAGTTTGTAACAGTTTGTAAGATTAGGTTACTTAGGTAACCTAATTGTCAAACATTTAGGATGTAAACAGGTATGTATAGTATGATTGATTTGATTAACCTAAATACAAACTCACTATCTATACATATACAATCAACATGATAATCTTCAGTCAATAGAAATCCACTGCATCTTCTTCTTCTTCTTTCTTCTGGGCTGTTTCCACACTTGGCCAAGTGATTGGCCGTTGTACGTGGGTCCCTCGGTGTAGGTTCCCGCTGGATTCACTCCATTCAGCCGAGCTCACTCCAGAAGCTTAGCAGGCCGCCATTGCATTATATAGATGTCATGAAAAGACTTCCAAATATCATAGTCGGTAGTACTGAACCAACTCCAGTATCCAGCAGATCTTTTAAAATTAACAATATAATTTTAAAAAAATATTATCTATTTATAGAAATACACACCACCTCATATATTGATTAATGATTTTAATTCTCTATACCAATTCCTTTTTATTATATAAATCCATAACCCATGCAACTATTGATCCTCCCTGGCTTCCAGAGAGACTTCTCCACAACAGTTTGTATATAAGATTACTGCCTTCAGTATTCATCTTTTAATAAAAACTTATATGTCTTGTTTTCACTGTAAGCATAACTTTACAATAGCTGTAGTGTTTTATTTTCTATTGCTTCATGTAATTCCTTAAGATTAGAGTATGTGTTTACAGAATGAGACTTTACTTTGTCTGTGATCAGCAGAGCATGCCACCCTGCTGCTTTTGCACCATTGTAATCCTTTTCTAAATCATCTCCAATATGAAGACATTGGCTAGAGGATATACTTTTTCCATACTTAGCCTGTGCACATTCAAAAATCATTTTATCAGGTTTACAGACACCTACCTCGTAAGAGGTTAACACAAATTCAAAGCAACCATCAATGCACAAATTAGTAAGTATATCATGTAATCGAGGATCAATATTTGATATTACTCCTACAACTATTCCTAAACTCTTAAGCAATCTGATCAACTCTACACCACCTTCGGCTACTTCCCAACAAGACGAAGTTTTAAAATCTTCAATTAGTTTTTCCGAGATTACATCAACTTTGGCATTAGTCGGCAAATGTCCATGAAAGGTCATTTCAATGACGCGACTCCACCACCGTTTCCAAGTGATACTATCTCTGCCAAAATTAGGATGTTGTTTTGTTAAATCTTTATAACTGCTGAGTAATCGGTTTTTAATATCAATACCTGTACCTTTAAAACCATGACTATGTGCTACAAAAGCATAGTAATCGTATGGAGGCATGCGAAATTTTAATAAAGTGTTTGTAACATCAAATGTGACTAACTTTATGCCATTCAAAAACATGTTGCTTAATGTAAGCTTTTACTGAACTCAGACGAATTAAATAGATAAGATATTTGCTCCGAGTCTTCGAGATACTGAAAGATATACTCTTGTAAGATTTTCCCAGCATTTCCCATTTCCTATTTCCTAAATTGAAAATTCCTAATTCCGAAGAAGTGAATTATTATTTTTACATTAGATAACAAACACAGACGATAAATAAAGAAAACGCTTGACATCTTGACATTGACAGTAAAATTTGTTGAGCTCAAATCAAAGAATATAGCTACCCCAAGGAGAAAAACTGAATGTACATACATACACGAAAATGTTGGATGTAGCAGCGCTACTATTTCCGCAAATGGAATATTTTAGAACTAAAACAGTGGCAATTTTTAATGGAGATTTTTCTTTTAATTTTTTTTCGTCGAGGTATAATTCTCGGCAAACATCTTGATCAATCAATTGATATGCGCAATAGTCGATTTGTCGGTCTCTTTGGTGGGGTGGAGGGAACGCGGGGGAATAAGGAGCGCGCGCGCGCCTGCATTTGGTAAATCAGTCGACCTTGTCCATTGTCATAAAGTGTGCCTGCGCGAACTTTCCCCCATAGGCCGTCTTTGTTTCAAGATGTTTGCCGAGCGCTGTACACTTACTTACTTACTTTTAAAATAATTTATGAAACCAATTTGAGAATACAATAAAAAAATATTGTTACTTGAGGTTAAACCCAAGATTATTACCTATACCTTGGTAATAAAACCTTGGTGGTGGTCAAATGACTATGAAATTAAACTATTGTACGCTTACTGTCTGATTTCTGTACCTACTAATTTATTTTCGCAACCAACACATGCATATATATCCTATGTCTAAAGTCTTTGTACTGAAGTCTCGGTAACCGTAAATAAAAAGCAATGCTATCAACTTACGATCACAGATATAAAATGTCAAACGTTAAGCGTTTTTAATAAATAAAAAACAGTAGATTTTAATTGTGTTGTCCAATGTAAATAGTAAACGAGTAAACGTAAACGTTCATTGTGCTGTGCAAGCAAATTTCTAAGTTTTTTTTAAATGGCACCACCGTCTTCCTGATTTTGTACATGGCTACACTGAATTCAAATATATCAATTTTGAATTTTATCAATTGAACGCGGCACGTGGCGGAAAGTAGTATCGGGTATTGCTTTCACAAGTTTATAATATTATTTAGTTTGTGTTTGTATTACGTTGGCGCGTTTTTTAACAAATTTAAATTAATAATGTGGCAGGCGCCTTCTCTGAATGCCGAGTCCTCGTCTTATTCAAGTGAGGTAAGCGATTTAAAAGTAGTTGTTAATAATATTATTTTAGCTAAAAAGCCGGTAACGCAGCTACATTTTGTGATTAGTAATGGTGTAATAATATTTCTGATAGTTTTGTTATGTAACTTTATTGTGGCAGCAACTTGTAATATGAAAAACTGATATCCTTACCTTGCTTTTGTTACGTAAGTAAGCAATTATATAAGGAGTCGTAAATAAGTTATCTTGCCTGAGCATAATCTGTCTTTTGGCCATGACTAGAATTAAAAAAAACTTAAACCAATATGAAATTAAAGCAAACTATTTTCTTTGTATTTATTTCATATGTAAATATTATTTCAATTGTGCATCGCTCTTGCTCTGCTCTTTATGTATTAAACTTACGTTACTTAAACATTTTATGTAATAGTATATGTAATAATTAATCAAATATTTCTGATATTTAAATTGCATTCGATTATAAGTTTTATAAATACCTGATTATTATAAATATTTTTTATAAAATACAATAAGACTTCAAAATCACAAACATAGCCAATTAACTAAAAATCGAAAAGTAGCATTATAATATTATTTACCTACTGATCAGTTTGATGGTGGTGCTAAGCCGGTATTAATTCAAGGCATGCCAAAGAATTACAGTACCTCGAACAGTGTTCTTTCACGTGGTTCTATTATAAATGACTTTAATTAACATGGCTTGGCGTCAACTTCAAACTGATGGTAGAAAATATTATAAGTAATGTTCTTTTTTCGCCTTTAAGTTTCCTGCATACTTTTCAGTTTTTAAAGTTTTTAGTACCTATTTAAAAAAAATATTTTTTAATTTTTAGTGTAAACACTTGCTACTTTTTAAGCCTACTTCGGTTTTTTAGTTTGACTGGTGAAAGCCTGCTGCTCTTGTCTGCACATTTTTTTAACCATCTTGAGTGAGATCTTTTATTGTCCCAAGTATAAAACACTGACTTTTTTATATTTTCTACAGGCAATCATAAAATTCATGTCTCCAAAGGTCAGACCATTTCAGTTGACACAAAAAAAGGGTTTGTGTCAACTGAAGAAAAATAAGCTCTTTGGTAGATGCCTTTAATTTCTCTTTAAAAAACATATTAATTGTTTTCCGAATAGTTGCTACAAAGCTAAGTGACTAGGCAGATAGGTGGCTAAGCACAAGATTTCTCATAGATAATTTTTGAAAGGGAAATTATTAAAAATAAAACACTTTTTACTTAGATAAAACTCCATAATTGGCTTCCGTAATTAACTATGGTAAGAGCATGGGCTGGCAAACTTTAAATTTTCCTAAAATGCGATATGTCAGGCTATTGCAGGCTCTCTGTCCAATATCATTATTATCAACCCGTATTTGCCTCATTGCTGAGCTTGAGTCTCCTCTCAGAATGAGAGGAGTTAGGCCAATAGTCCACCACGCTGGCCCAATGCAGATTGGTAGACTTCACACAGAGAATTATGAAAATTCTCTGGTATTCAGGTTTCCTCACGATGTTTTTTTAATGTAATGTCCTACAGTAATATCTACTAAATATGGAGACAGTTGCATAGTAGAGGCTTTAAAAACAAAAAAGTGAACTTTATATTAGGGACCTTTAAACATAAGTTATTTGACTTATCTTATAAAAATAAAACTGAAAAAAGATAACAAAACTGTTGAAATATTTGATGTATGCATTCTAAAATCTTACTTTTAGCAGAAGCTTTTTACTGGTAAACAGTAGACATAGAGTATGGCTCTAGTATCGACAACAGTTCTCTAAGAGATGGTGCGTCTTCTGTTATCCAGGATTTATTCAAAGTTATCAAAAATATCTTGGCCAGTGTCTACATTCTCCTAGTGTGGTTATGCCTCTCAGAATCAACAACAAGAGAAAAAGGAAATGAAATCTGAAAATTATTTAAATCTGTAAATTCTGAACTTTACAATAGTTGAAAAAAACAGACAAACAAATTGACATTTATCTTGTTTGCCTAATGTCTGACAACACAAATTAGGGATGATGACAGTTTTTTAAATTGTATATAAATTAAGAGTATACTAATAGTAAAGCAATTTTGTAAAAGGAACAGGGTATTTGCGATCGTTACTTTCGGAGCTACAGGGATTTAAAGGGTCAGTATTGCGGCGCTGCCGCGGATCCCTGAAAAACGCCCCATACAAAATGGCTCGAAAAAATGACGTCATAGGCAATGTAATGATCGTTAGATTTGTATGCGAGTTCAAACAAAATTACTAATATCTTTGTTATTTGTGCGTTTATCTTTATAGTTCATATATTAAAAAATGTCACATTTAATGTAAGGAAGCTAAAACTGTATGAATTTTCATCTAATTACGATAAAAAAAATTTAGTAGTTTTTGAAATTTTATAATCTCATTTATTTTGCAAATATCCAGACAATGTTTGCTTTTTATGTATAAATTAATTAACATTGACCCTATTTACCCGAATGTATCATAAAAATCAATATATTCAAACCTAGTCATCATCCCCATTCCGGTGTATTTTCATTGTTAAATGTATTTATTCTGCTGGTATGTCTTTTGGAAATATTCTACTTCATTTTCATAAGTAAGTGTGTCTGGTAGAGACATTATCTAAAAATCTAAGTTAACTATTCACATATCTCACTTTGTTAATAATCTTACCTATTGAATATGTTGAGTAGAGCATACATCTATACTAATATTATAAATGCGAAAGTAAGTCTGTCTGTCACCTTTTCATGGATAAATGGCTGAACCGATCAGGATGAATTTTGGTATAATGGTAAATGAGAACTTGGAGCAAAACATAGGCTACTATTTGACCCTAAAATAAAAATAAAAAAAAAATAGAAGGGAGTGAAATAGGGGTTGAAAGTTTGTATGGACATTTCTTAATTTTTAGAGTTACAGTTTTAAAAATTTTTTCTTAAATCATCTATCTCTCAAGCAGACACAGTCGCGGGCTAGTTATGTATAACCAATAAAAGGTATGCTTAAACAATGTATATATACAAGAACCATAATCTAGAAACCAAAGAATATCAAAATAATAATCAACAGCTATTATATAATAATATTGTATTATGAGTCATAATTATATAATTCATGTCCAACGAATCTAAGTACAAGCACCTACCCACTAATTTAATAATTAAAATTTACATACAAGTGAGTCAATATACAATGTGAATTGGTTTTATATTTTTTTTATTTTACCTAAAATGCTAATGGAGTTTACCTGAATAACTTCTCGTAATTTATGGTTTTCTAAATGAGAATTTATTTTTATCCACTTTTATTTTATACAATCGCATATATCTCTATATCTCTCCCCTCCCCTTCTATTTATTTTTTAGCATGTTTTATCCTACTAATATTATAAACGCGAAAATTTGTTTGGATGTTTGCTACTCTTTAACGCCGCAACTACTAAACCGATTTAGCTGAAATTTTAAATGAAAATGGCCTGGATTAACACATAAGCTACTCTTTGTCCCGTAAAAATCCATAGTTTTCCGAGATTTGCGAAAAACTGATGGTTATGTACTTATGATAGTAAGAATGTTTGTTACCCTTTCACGCTGCGACTACTGAACCGAATTAGATTAAATTCAGAATGGGGATAGTTGATAACGTGGATCATCACATAGGCTACTTTTTATCCTAAATAAATACATAATTATTTTCTGCGGGTAACACTGCAGGGCGCAGCTAGTATAGGTATAATAATTAGTTCACTAATAATTTTACAAAACTATGACTCAAAACATGATCGATTTATATTAAAAAGACTTCATCCCCCTTTTTAATCCTTTTAAATGCAGAATTTTGAAAAATCTTGATTGACATTATTTTTAGTATTTTTCTGGTACAAATTTTTATACACGTAACTTGAAAAATGAAGTTCTTGCCATACATATTTTTAACCCCTGTTTCACCGCTTTCTGATCTTATTTTCGCGGCAAAAAGTATCAAACCTTCTATGTATTATGGTCTCAAATCAAGCCAAATATCATTTGAATTCAATCAGTTTCAGCGTGATGCCCGCTCTACAAAAATACGGACATTCAGACAAACAAAAAATATATTATAGGCTTCAGTGTCTATTATATACGTGTAATGACCTCCAGCTAAAATTTTCAAAATACCTTCAATGTAAAGAATTTTCAGTTTTTTTATAAGTATACTAGCGGACCCGGTTAAGCTTCGTTTTGACATAAGTGCACTTATTCTCTATCCCTACTCTACCCCTACCCTACCCCTACCGCTTGACTCTTAAACGTTTGTATGGGAAATAGAAAAGGGCAGTTTTTAGGGTTTTCCCGGAAATTATTTGATTTTTTCTCACCTTTTAAACCTTCCCTATAGCTCCACGAACATTTCAAGACCAAGATGAGATAAATCCGTTCAGCCGTTCTCGAGTTTTAGCGAGACTAACGAACAGCAATTCATTTGTATATATATAGATATAATAGATTCATTTCACCGATTTTGTTATTGGCGTTAGAAGAAATAGATTACAGTCGGTGCAAGCTCATGCACTTACAGAGTCACTGTGCCAGTAGGTCGCATTATGTAAGCCCCCCGCTTGCCTCATTTTGCGTAAGAACCGTTCGGTGTAGAGCAATGCACAAGCCAGACGATGACTTAACGCGCGCGTTCGTTAGTGTGCCGTGGTTCATATTGGACTAAACTTAGCCCCACAGGTGATCCAGACATTTTAGTCACAATTAGGTAAGAGTCTCGCAATTTGAGATACCCAGCTTAAACTTGTATTTTGGCATTCTAAAAGTTGTCTCAAAACCTACCTATAGAATGGTGCCCGCGTCTATTAAAATTTCAGGACAAATACCACAAAAATCGTTTTTTTGCAAATATCTTATCTAGTATGGGTTTTGCCCGAGTGCGACAGAAAACGGGTAATGTGTATGTGTGTTTTTATGTGTATGTATGTCTATTTCATTGGCACACTCTACAGGCCATACGGTTTGATGGTTTTTGAATTATGAGGTGTCATTGAGTTCGTCAGTTGTGGTAGTGACATAAGCTATATAAATTTTCAAAATGGCGCCCGTAATTGAAAAAAAAGGTGGAGGAGTGGAAATGTTTTCTTTTCTTACCCTAACAATATGAGTATCAAATGAAAAGTCGTGAAAACACCATTACAAAAATATATATTTATCACATCACGTATAGGTACTGTTTTAACACAAATTATTATCAAAAAGCGTACCACTTATATTGGGACCATCAAAGTAACATGTTCTAACTATACTACAGCCTTTCTTGATGAGTACTGTTTATCAACAAACAAATTAAAAATGAGGGTTTAAATCACTAATCATTACACAACTAATAATACATAATTATAATTAACTTGGTCTTAAATTAATGAAAATAAATTTTAATCACTAGCTTAGAACAATTAGATAAGGTTAATATATTTTATGTAACATTTTATAAACAAAACATACATAATCTATAATATAAAAATGAATCGCAAAATGCGTTGGTAAGCGCATAACTCATAAACGCCTGGACCAATTTGGTCAATTTTTTTTTTAATTGTTCGTTGAAGTTCTAGGATGGTTTTTACAGCGAGAAAAATTCGAATAATTGCCGGAAAAACCATAAAAAAGCCCTTTTCTTCTTCCCATACAAATGTTTTTTAACTAAAACGTAGTCAATTTGAGCTTTATTGTTATTGTATAAAGTTCATATTAATAATAATTAGAAAACGGGGTAGGGTAGGGGTAGGGTAGGGTAGGGGTAGGGTAGGGGTACGGGTAGGGTAGGGGTAGAGTAGGGGTAGAGTAGGGGTAGGGTAGGGGTAGTTGAAAGTTTACGTCGAGTTTCACGCGGACGAAGTCGCGGGCATCCGCTAGTTTAAAATAAATAATTTATGAAATGACATTCGTTTACTACCTTCATTTCTAATTTCTTTGTTGGTAAACAGTATTTATCAAGAAAGGCTGTAGTATAGAATGTATTCAATTGAATACATTCTATTACGCTTAAGCAGTCGGTTTTTTTTTGTTTGTAATAATATATTTTTTCATTACTATTTATTTTTATTACAAATATTGTAGAGAACATATTTATTACACGCCTATTCCATAGAAGTCGCGTGTACGCATGCAATTGTTACCATGCATATGACCTCCAAAATTCAAGTAATCGCTTTACGTGACTCCATTGTAAATTTTAACTACATTGCTCCTTATGTTCGAAAGCATATGGTGTGTACCACTGTGTAAAAAGAAATGTTTGTCTCTGTTTGCCTAGTATTGACACGCTCTAGATCCGAGGGATCCCTCGGCAACACTGGTTTCTACGGCTACAATTTCTAGTGGAACACGCCTTGTTTTTAAAACTTTAATTAACAAGTTAGCCTTATTATTTTGAGATAGCGTTATTGTTAGCCTAACCACAGTGTGATTACAGTTCTATTCTTTCCTCTTCTTTTTCTAATTTTTTTGACGACCGATTAGGGCAGTGGCCGTGGGTTCGACGGCTCAAGTAATAAATTGCGGTGTGCGGGGGATTCGGAGGAGCGCATTTACCTACATATTAGATAGTGGCCGACGCCCCGTGGTTTTATCCGCGGAGTTTCTGTTGCGGTGAGAATACGGGGGTGAAATATAGCCTATGACACTCATAAATAACGTAGCTTTCTAGTGGTAAACAACCAGGGATTACCCCCTACAATACCACAAATTTTACCTCTTTATAATATTAGTATAAACTAGCCATGATAGCCCAGTGGATATGACCTCTGCCTTCTGCCCGAAAGCGTAGGTCCGAATTCGATTCGCGGCATGCATCTCCTACTTTTCAGATAAGTGAATTTTAAGAAATTAAATATCACGTGTCTCAAACGTTGAAGTAAAAACATCGTGAGGAATCCTGCATACCTGAGAATTTTCTTTATTTTCTACGTGTGTGAAGTCTGCCAATCCGCATTGGGCTAGCTTGGTAGACTATTAGCCTAATCCCTTATAATTCTGAGAGGAGACTCGTAATTTTTATAATCCTTTATTTTAATTTTGTCAAATTCTTTTGTTAACAGGCGGAAGAAGGAAACGTCTCCTCAACTATTTCTGATGACACTGCAGAAAATAGGGTGAGTTGACTATATTATTCGCAAATTTCCAGATACACAGCAAGGCAATAAAACGAAAATACCGACAATGTCATACGAATACGAACCATAACGACTTACATTAGACAAGGACTTGCCGACTTTTATTAGAGGTCATAATTTTTGTCTAAAATGAAATATAAACTATTAAAATTGTAGGTCAAAGCAAGCTCTTTAAGTTTAATAATAATTAACAATTTTTCGGTATCTATCACGAGAAAAGGTAGGGGTAGGGTAGGGTAGAGATAGTTGAAAGTTTAAATCGATTTTACATTAAGTCGAGAGCGTCCGCTAGTATATATCATATACAATCTATTGTTCCCATGCTGATACTCTTATACTGCAGTCCCAGGTATATAATTATAAAATTACCCGCGATAAATGTTTCAAACACAGAACGGTTATAACAGTATAATTAACATTATGTTGCGTCAATTTCACAGTCTCACAACCGGCCCGTGCACTAGGCCAAGTTCATTATTACGTAGTGCTTAGTTAATCGTAAGTATGTGTGACGTTATACCAACTTGAAAGGTATGTGGCGGTTACACATACTACTTGCATACTCGCAACTACTGAAATTTTTTCAACAACCTAAATAACCTTAATTACCGATGGTTAATAAATAGTTTTATCACGAATCTTTATCACAAAAAAAAAATCATGTAATATATAATATGAAACAAAAGTAGTTTGTATTTGCGATCTTGTACTATTGAGATTATGCGCAAAATTGTTAAAAGGCTCTTGAATTACCTTGCGTATGCATATTTGAATACTGTAGAATTTGATCTCACTTTAGACGTCGGGCTTGGAAGACGTTAGATTGCCCCAATCGGTTTTGTCTTAGTCTCAGTAACCATAGATATTTCTGGGATAAAAAGTCCACGTTGTACTTTAAATTCCAATTTATCTATACACCAAATTTTATCCTAATCGTTTCAACAGTTTAGCCTTAACCGTAAATTGTGACAGAAAGCCAGGCTGACTTACTTTTGCATTTATAATATTAGTATGGAGACTGTTGACATGTTTCCGTTCAAATGTCAAGCGTATATGGCCTGATAACGACTGTGGGTATTAAAGACCCAAACCAACGAGCCTGTTGATTCCTTTAGATCGTCCTTAATAACGTAATCTCTTCTTCTTACCATTCAAGCGGTTCTGAATGTCCAGTTGTAAACTCTCTCTAAATATTTTTGATAGACATAGAGAAATGCAGAGGTACAAAAATGGTAATGGTGTAGTCGAGTCGAGGTCGCATCTACTATATATATCAACTCTACTGTGATTATGCCAGGAGTACCTCCATTTTAAATAAAATAGGTGCGACCACGGCTCTACCATTTTTGTACCTACCTACGAGTACGTAAAAAGGGGTCTGCCCTTTTTGCGTAGTCGGGTTATAGTTTTTAATTTTTTTTCTTTTTGCGATACGTCCCTAAAAATATAGAATTCTACGTAACCGGAGTTGTAGCCGTCTGCTGGTATAATATGTATACTGGACATGCACAGGTAATAGACATGCACGTACAAAAGGTACATCTAATTAGATTCGAGTCTCAATTGAACGACCGTATTACTCGCCGAAGTTACTATTTACACGTAACCTGACGAATTGGTGTATTTTAATTTGGACGGAGTCGTAATTTATTTAAATCCATATGAATTATTATATACTAGCGGACGCCAGCGACTTCGTCCAAGTGGAATTCAGTTTTTCACAAATCCCTCGGTAATACCAAATTTCAGCTAATTCGGTTCAGTAGTCAAGGCGTTAAAGAGTAATAAACATTCATAACATCAAAATCATCAGTTTTCGCAAATCTCGGGAAACCATGGATTTTTTCGGGATAAAAAGTAACCTATGTGTTAATCCAGAGTAAAATCTATTTGCATTCCAAATTTCAGCCAAATCGCTTCAGTAGTAGCGGCGTTAAAGAGTAGACAGACAAACATCCAAACAAATATACATCCAAACATCGATACAAACTTTCGCGCTTATAATATTAGTAGGATAATTCGTACGCTATACGTACGACCAGCTTCTTCTATTACTCATATACTCGTACATTCTGAGAATTTGAGTCACACATGTCTCTACGAGTACACTCTTACACCGGAAAGGAGAATAATTATTATTTACAAATGCGTTGTACGGTTTATTAATAATAATGAGTATGTAGCCCATTTCGTCTTACTAAGAGTAACGTCTTTTTCCGGGAATCATAAATAATCCCCGATTAATCACTTCGTCCGCAACGTAGTCGTTCAACTAAAATGTTAGAACTTTTAAAAATAACTCTGACGAATGGCTATGCTATAGCTCTTCGAGCACTTGATAAAATAGGTGTGGCTTTTACGAGAATGTCTTTCAATTTATTATGTCTACATTCCACTCCCGAAAAAGTCATAAAAGTCTTCTCGTGTGTCAGGACAAAATATTACAATTTTCTCCGATGTATCTAAAACTTCGACTGGCTGCGACCCGCTGTTAAATAAATCTAAAACTTGCTTCAATTATTATTTACTTTAAATTTCCCGCAGCTTCGTCCGCGAGAAAATCGGCGCTAAATTTAATCCTATACACCCCAACTTAGCCCTATTTGTCACCCTTTACATTTATTTTTGATAATAGAGTCAAAGTACCGACTTCAGTACCACCAAATATCAAAATTAGTGAATCACAGTAAGTTTTATATTTAACCGATGGTCCTTATTTTCACAACTAGGTAAAGTCACAAATTAGGACTCAAGAAGAATTTTCGTATAGAGTTGCAACAAAACGAAATGGCGGCAATCAGGGTGGCAGTTTGTGAGGTTGTCAAGTGACGGTAGCCTGAACCTTCCAAGTAAATAAATAGAGTCCATGTAAACTAAAGCGTAGTTTTGTTATACTTATATTTTCCATGGCATAGTACCCATATGGCTCCATGTTGCAAGCCGTCAGTCACTTTTTTCGTGGCAACCCTTCGCTAAAAACTCTTGAAATTTGATTCTTAATCGTTTTCTGGAGGATTGCCTAAAGCTTAGTATCTGAAAACTGGTGACATGACATAAAAAATTATACAGGGGAACATGTAAAAAAAAGATACTTTTTATTATATGCTAGCGGACGCCCGTGACATCGTCCGCGTGGAAATCAATGTAAATTTTCAAACCCTTACAAAATTCTTAAATCACATTATATTTCGTATTTTTTGTATGATTTATAAACAAAATTTTATAACTGTAACTTTAAAAATTTAAGGACTTTCCATACAAACTTTCAACTTTTGTTTTGCTCCAAATTCCCATTTACGATTATACCAAAATTCATCTTGATCGGTTTAGTCGTTTAGCCTTGAAAAGGTAACAGACAGACAGAATTACTTTCGCTTTTATAATATTAGTATAGATTAGTATAGATTTCGACGGTTGCAGATGGTCTTTTCTACCTCCCGTAAGCTACTATTGTCCAAACACCATAGTAGCCATACTTACGAGTAGTGTTCAGTTTTTATAAAATAACGAACGATATATAGTATAAGCTATAATATATCTATAAGCTTATTCGAAAACAACGACTTTGAATTTGATCGATGATGTTGGAGGTTGACGACCGTTTAAAAATTATATTATCTTTGTGAATTTCTCCAACAAACATTGAAATCTAAAAACGATGCTCGCGACTTTCAGATAGTGACATAGTACGTCTATTATTCGATTTCAATGTCATATAGAATCATTGCCCTTACGTGACGTTCAAAACGTGGGACTATTTTTAGTACGTTTTTAGTTTCTCTCTGTTTATTGGGTAGAGTGTATGATGTAGGTATCATATTGCCTAAACGTGGACAAATATTGGCAAGAATTCACGTTTAAGGTCAAAAGGTATTTATTTATATTCATTTTAGTCTTTTAGCTTATTTTTGTACTTTGTTGTTTAAGCTTATTTTATTGAATAGGCTGACACGTATTTTGTAGTTTATCGCAAACAGTCTGTTGAAACTTGAAAGGTGTTGGAGCATTCTCCCACCATATACCTACTTCGCAATTACCTCTTCCTCTCCCCGTCATCTTTGTCAATGACCTTATTGTCTTTTTATTTTATTGCGACGTGTAACGTGTTGCCTAAAACAAGAATTTATTTTATACGTACTGCTAAGTAGCCGTGCCCCGTGCAACCAGGTAGATCGCTTTAGAATCTCGGGATATTACCCTATGTGCTGATTCCGAATATAATTTATTTTTGTGTTAGATACGTCCAGATCCGTATAGAAATTGTGGCGTTATATATTATATGACAGTTAAATATTATATTACATTTTTTTTTCACATAATTCAAGCTATATGACATTGTAAGAGTACAAAACCGTTATCTCCGTTAATGACAGAGTCGATGCTCTTGGCCGACGTGTGCCCCTCGTTCAGATGTTTATTTACAAAGTGTGCACTAGCATTCTACGATCGCTAGCTGACTCATATTATATACAGTACAATAAGACTAACGCACATGTAGGCGGACCGCGTCGCACTTCTTGTCATTGCAAAACCCTCCTACATTCTTATAAGTACATTTTGAGTGAATGGCTGTTCTATTTATAACTAAGGTAAATACACTGATGGCATTTTTCCGCCCGCATCTTTAATGTGAGCTTACCATAATGCGTCTGAAGTGTCTCTAGTTCAGTTTGTTGTTGGTAATATTATGAGAAATAAATTAACTGAATTGTAATCTATTTATCATCAAAATCTATTTAATTAGAAAAGCTTGTGATAGAATTAGATCCCGAATGAAGATATAGATTTGTACTATCTTCAAATGCATAAAAGTTAAGTTGCTAGTCTAAAAGTTACACAAACATGTGGTAGCATTTTTAAAAATCAGTACTTTTATTATATATTTTTCAACTTTGCTTTGTTAATTACGCAGATTAGTGACGCGGTAATATTTAACGTATCACATAACATCTGTGATGCGTTAACTATTACCACGTCATTAATCACTAATGACATGTTTGGAACGTGTTCATTAGCTCTGACACTACTGCATAAAAAACACATTCAGAACTCTGCAAATTACTATTGTTTCAGATTTTGTCAAGTCCTGCAGCGGCTCTAATAATTTGTAGAATACCGGTCGGTATGAGTTCAAATATCCAATCGCAACGACTGAGAGGACACCGCAGAAGAACTTGTGGTGGAAGTCAACGAGTTCGCTCATTTAGAATGGCAAATTGTAATACTTGTATAGACACACCTACAAATCACTGCAACAGTCAAAACTTTAACCAGGAAAGTGTATCACGAATTAGGACTCAAGAAGAATCTTCGTACAGAGTTGCAACAAAACGAAATGGCGGCAATCAGGGTGGCTATTTATTTGAGGATCAACAGGATATAGAAATGGATAGCGCACTTCCGAACAATCCAGCTCGGGGTCTTTTAGTATCAACAGATTCGGCGCAAACTCATCCCCTTGAAATTTTGTCTCAGTCTCGATTGGAGCTAAGGTCATCCTATAGTCAAACTAGTTCACCCGTTAACCAAATTGACGACAATTCTAATACAATGAATGAACGTTTATTAGAGCCTGAACTAGAATTACCGTTAGCTCCTTTAATTCGAGCAGACAATGCTTGTAAGGATCAATTCGAATTAAGTATGAAACACAGTGTGCCTCAGAATAATTCGAAGTCAATAATAGATTTTGATGACACAATCTCATCGCCGCTACCACGAAAAGTTCCTACTCTTCCTAAGCCTACAGCTCATGCTCAGAAATTAGCGAATAGTTTAATCAAGCTTTCTCGCTATCTAAAGACGCCTAACCTCACAGAGCTGTGTTGTTTAGATTGTCAATATGTTCCTGTTTTACCGGTCACAGGGCAGTGTGGCCATACGCGATGTATGAGGTAAGGAATCAGTTATAACACACAGGGAGATACTTTTTGTATTGCGCAAATTTATTCTGGGGTTTCTTTTTCGTTAATAGAGTATATTTTTAGTAACAGTATTTGTCTGTGCTTTTAATGTTTTTTTTTTCAATTTCTGACTTCGGAAGCAACCGTCCACGGTGGCCGTTGACCATACACTTCATCTGTGATACTGTGTATGTATGTATGTATCTAGGTAATAGGGTGACCCTAAAAATCCGCCTTAAAGTAAATAATTTTGGATTTATTTGTTAATAAATAAAAGAAAAAAATACGTGTCTATTAAATTTCGTTTATGTAAAAATTTGCGCATTCAAAAATACTTCTTCCTGTGTTTGTGTATATTCTTACGCTTCCCTGTAAATTTTAATTAAGAAATATATCTTTCAGATGCATCGTAGATAACGGTGTATGTCCTTGCAGTGCCGATGCCCCAAAGTCATTGCTCGTTAACACGGTCGTCCGGGAGATAATTGAGAAAATGATGAGATACATTAAGTTACCGAGGTAAAGATATAACATTTAACTTGCAAACAAATATGTATTGTTTTTAAATTCTATATTGTTTACTTAAAAACATTCACCTTTGTTGCAGAAAAATTGAACTTGGACCAGCTAGAGCGTGCGGTGATAAAATCTCGCTGATTGGAGGTGAGCAAATTTAAAATATTTACATTAGTTTTATACTCGGTTAATGTAATGGTGACGTAATATTAATTTTGAGAGTTTATATTTATGGCCATAACTTTGTTTAGAATATGTTTGATTTTGCAGACATCTGTTCATTTGTACTCCCTTATCTTATACCACTTAAGTGGAGTCGGCAAAATATGTCAATCTCCTCCATTCGCCTCTATTACTCGTGCGCCCTAAGTCTTGACCTTCCCTAACCTAAACCTTCTACTCTTTGACATATTTTATTTGATTTGGCTTATGATCTGTTCATTTGCACTACTGAACGTAATTAGCTTGAACAATTAATACTTTGTAGTTTTATTTAAAATCAGGCCCTTGTTTTCTATAATTTCGTTTTTTGGATACTGTGATTCTTACAGTTGAAGTATCTGGCAAAAATTAATTTAGATGTGTGTTCCTATCCCATTATACTTTGTAATCAATCGTATATACTTACTCGTAAGTACCTAAGTATTTCGTATGCAAAAACGCGCGCTATAACTAATGTAAAAATCCATGTTACAAAATAGTATATTATCATGAAACTGTTTATGTAATGTTGTGATAATAAATGTCGCTCGGATTTGGTCATATGTAATTTATTATGTGTTTGTTATGTACACGTATGTACCTAGTTACAATTTTATCATTCATTGCAATAGGCTAGTTGACACTTTTTTTAAATGGTCTTTAATTGTTTATTATCGTTGAAATGATCATAATTTTTTTAGACGTGACTACAAGAAAAAATAAATTTTTAAAATATTTTTTTGACCATACGAAAATAAGCCGCCTGTCGGCCATGATGGTCTATATTTCAACTGCTTCATGACGTCACTTTAACACATCTACAAACGGAGCGTTTGACAAAAATATTAGCTAACAATTGGTTTGACGTTTAGTACATCACGTAACATTTTCACATTCCAAAATGGACGACAGCGTTTTAGACGCTTGGAAAAACACATGGCTTTTTAAATTAAACACGAAATTAATATTATTTGTATTAAATTTGAGTCAAGTACCCTAGCTTTTGGTATGCATAGTTGATTATTATTTCAACGATTATGAGACTTGTGAACCTTATAAAGCCAGATTTACATTTGTCTGACGTGTCGTGTTGTGACGCATCACAACAATCAGTTTCATACATTTTGTATGCGGCACATCCGAAGCCATCACGACATGTCACAACACGTAAGTGTGAACGTTGCCATATAAAATGTATGATACCGATTCTGTTCTGGGGTGTGATTCCGCTATTTTAAACTCGTCGATGTAATGTTCGCCTAAAATAAACTTTGTTGAAATTTTAACTTTGGATCGCAAAAATAAAATGTCACTAACAACGTAGTTGCCATGGAGATGAGCGTCGTTCTGTAAAGTTACAGCGATGTCACATCGCTGTAACTTTACAGAATGCTGGGGCTGATGCGTCACGACATGACACGTCGGACAAATGTAATTCCGCCTTAATTCTAAGCCACATATCGAACCATCGGAATATCAAGGCAATTCAATATTTAGGTCAACTTAACTACACAATCATCAATTTCAATGGTGTTGAATGTCGTCCGCTGTCATTGTTTGTAAAATAGCAAACGCCTGCGAATTTGTGCGCGTGGAATGTTTTCGTATCATTATTTTTCATTTTACAAGCCTATATAAGCTGACCTATATTTGATATGGTCCACTATGTTGATGATAGTTTAACTTAAATTTGTCTATCGTCTTATGGAGTTCTGTTCTTTCGGATACTTTTTTTCCTTAGGTACATCCACATCCGATCTAAATTAAACAAAGCCAACACGTTGTTCCAGAGTTTGATAATCTGAATTTGAAAACCGCAGTACCTGATTACAAAGTTGAGCGCGAAAATACATTCGATTGTAGTAGTACTCTGTTAGTACTAGAGGATACTTCGTCCGTGTGGAATTTACTTTTTTACAAATCAGGGGAAAACAATCAATTTTTCCGGGATAAAACAATCCTATGTATTAATTCATGGTGTAATGTATCTACATTCCAAATTCAGTAGTTTATGCGTGAAAAATTAATAAACATCCATGCAAAACTTGCCGCTACTTTGCGTGAAATTCAGTTATTCAAAAATCCCGCGATCACCATGGATTTTTCCCGGGATGAAAAGTATCCTATATGTTAATCCATAGTAAAATCTATTTTAATTCCAAATTTCTGCCAAATGACTTCAGTAGCCGCAGCGCAGCGCAAAGGAGGTACTAACATGCACACTTACACATTTTGACACAAACTTTCGCCTTTATAATATGATACTCGTAGTGTTATACATATGTATTAGTAGGACAGATTAGTGGGAGTAAAGACAAAGGAATTAGCAAATGATTATTATAATGCTAAATAGGTTTTATAAGACGTCGTGGGCGTGAACAATAATAATTGTGAACCAACTAGTATTATGTAAATCGACGATTTGTTTGTTACATTGCGGTTATATAAGTACATTGTCGACAACGCAATGGAGAGCGCCGGGTCGCAGGTTACGTTAGCCTCGTAGGTCTGTACGTAAGCCCATGTGGGGCACTCTCGTTATTTCGTCATCTTAACTATTTCATTTTTAGGGATCCATGCACAAGACGGTAAAACGGAACCCTATTACTAAAACTCCGCTGTCCTTTTATCTCGTGAACCGTGATAGTTAGACAGTTGAAATTTTCACAGACATTTCAATTGCTGTTATAATATGTAATACTATAAACAGAATAAAATAAATTATTAAATGGTCTCCCGTACAACAGACATGATTTATTTGCCGTTATTAAAGATAATGTTACGGAACCTTACCTGCGCGAGTCCGACTCGCTCTTCCCCGATTTAATATTCGATGACTAGATTGCGCTTAACTGTTAACTCACTTGTGAAGATACTATCTTAGACTGGCGCTCTATCTTAGAAGGATGTTAGCAGTTTATTAAAGCCACGCCTCTAATGAGTATTTTACGCAGAAACCATCATAACGAGATGCTGAAAAATGTTAGCGATAAATCGTCTCTACTTGTATTAGGCCAGTGACTCGCCTGATACCTACACGTAGCAGTAGATTGGGTCAGGGTCAACGGAGACATTATAATTTACAAAACTGGCCCTGGCGAATCGATTTTGGGCCTTACAAGGAATACCACACGTACCTACGTATATCAGAGAGATAAAACATCTTTTTCTCAGAATATTTTTATCACAATGAACATCGTGATAAAATTTGCAGTTGCATCTTCTAGAATATAAATATAAACTCCTCTTACGTAACTTGTTCCAGTGACTTTAATACTTGTAGTACCTAATTCACGTAACACGAGGCCACGAAATGTGTTCCATTATACGATCATTTCAAATAATTACATATTGCTAGCAAGCGCCCGCGACTTCGCGTATTATAGGTTTTCATAATAGACCGAGAGTCTGCGACTGCCAGATCTTTGTTATTTTATAAAGACTAAAATTAAGTTGATAAGTACGGTAGATAACTATGAATTTTATGGACTTTGGTAGTATGGTATGTATATAGTATGGATGTTTGTTACCTACTGTTTAACGTCGCAACTACTGAACCGATTTGGCAGAAATTTAAAAAAGAAGATATACTATAGCCTGAATTAACACATAGGCCACGTTTTATGTCCAAAAAATCCATAGTATTTGCAAGATTTGTGAAAAACTGATGGTTATGATGTTTGTTATGGAAGGTATGAATATTTGTTACAGTTCCACGCAAAATCTACTGAATGGATTTGGCTGAAATTTGGAATGTACAAGATTTATGGAAAATTTAATTTTACGCGGACAAAGTCGCGGGTATCAGCTAGTATATAATAATAGTATAGATTACGCTTTGTACTCGGATGATTGACCCTTGGAGCCTGTTAATCATAACTTCCGTATCCACCATGATTTAAACTCCGTAGTTGACTACCTTACTTACCTAATGTAAGGGTATGGGCTGACGGACTTTTAGCTTTTATAAAATGACTAGTAGACGCCGCGCGGTTTCACCCGCGTGGTTCCCGTTCCCGTAAGAATATGGGATAAAATGTAGCCTATAGCCTTTCTCGATAAATGGGCTATCTAACACTGAAAGAGTTTTTCAAATCGGACCAGTAGTTCCCGAGATTAGCGCGTTTAATAAAACAAACAAACAAACTCTTCAGCTTTATAATATTAGTATAGATATAGAGCATACTAAAGATACATTCAAAATTATATCTTATCTAGATATACTAATATTATAAATAGGAAAGATTTGATTATTTATTTGTTTGCATTGATAGGCTCCGAAATTGCTGAACCGATTTGGTCAAAACTCTTTCACTGTTGGGAAGCTACACTATCCCTGGGTGCTATAGGCTTTATACATTATTATAGGTATTTTTTCGCCGTATTCCTACTATAACTAAAATTATATATGGTAAGTTGCAAGTCCTACACATCTTTCATTTCTTAAAATAAAGAGAGATGTAAAGTTCAGAACTATGTTAAATAAGGGTTTACGGACTTAGGTAACTAACTCGGGTTCTTAGGTAACGTTAACAAAGCACAGAGGGGAGACACGAGTGAGAACTTAGACCGTGCAAATCCACTTAATCATTGCAATTGACTGCTTTTCTTTATTATAACGTATATATATTTTTATATTAGCATTGCTAGCAGAGTTATACCATATTTAATATTTGTATTAAAGCAGTTATCGGAACTAAAACCATACACATTTTTTTTATTCTTGACAAGTTAGCCATTGACTACAATCTCACCTGATGGTAAGTGATGATGCAATCTAAGATGGAAGCGGGCTAACTTGTTAGGAGGAGAATGAAAATCCACACTCCTTTCGATTTCTACACGACATCGTACAGGAACGCTAAATCGCTTGGCGGTATGTCTTTGCCGGTAGGGTGGTAACTAGCCACAGCCGAAGCCTCCCACCAGCCAGACCTGGACCAATTAAGAAAATCTCAATCTGCCCAGCTGGGGATCGAATCCAGGATCTCCGTTTCGTAAATCCACTGCGCATACCACTGCGCCACGGAGGCCGTCAAATGAAGTTTACGCGAAACACTTGTGAATTAAGAGTACATACATATTATCTGTAACTCATGAATTTTACCGCCCATTAGTGAGAACCGTAAGTCCGTTTCGTAATTTTAGAGTTTACTGCGTACGGACAGACATACAAGCTTTGCTAGTTTTGGGTTATATTGTAGAGATTATGAGAGTAGTTATATCTAGTAGAAAATTCCATAATAGTGTATAAATAAATCTGTGATGCTGTTTGAAGCAGCATCACATTTACTTAGTCGATGGTGGCGAACTTGAATGTGCACTTATGTAGTTCAAGCGTGTAAAGGTAAAAGCGAATAGCGAATATTACTGAGTCAAGGCCACATTAGTGCTATACATTTTAACTCATTAATTATGTTTTAATGGACGTTTACATATTGCATGTGTGCGTTTTATGTATGTTGAGTTTGCTGCTTAGTGGGAGTTAGTTGTTGATGATATAGATATGACCAAATATTTTTGAATTCAATTAGTGATT